>NC_049980.1:34290732-34298451 GCF_000003815.2 Branchiostoma floridae | reverse complement strand
CTCAGCGGGACGGTTTCTTGGTTGTCCTTGCTGCCTTGGGAGAGGGCGATCAGCTCGGATTTCATCTGATCAAACTCCGACTTGGGAACTGTGTCGGCTCTGAGCCTCTCATACTCCACAACAGAGACTGTCTCCTCCTTCAGCCTGTTGTACTCTTCCAGAGGAATCGTTTCCGTCTGGAGTCTGTCGTATTCCTCCCTCGGGACGGAGTCTTCTTGAAGTCGTCTGAAGTCCTCCTTGGGAACGGTTCTGCTCTTGAGGGCGTTGAACTCTGAGAGGGGCACGGTTTCGGACTTGAGTCTGTCGAAGTCCGACCGAGGCACGCTGTTCTGCTTCAGTCTCTCGTACTCCGACAGGGGCACGGACTCTGGGAACCCGTTTTCCTTCGTGTGGGACTCTCTAGTCGGGGACTTGCCATCCTCCACATTCTAAAGGGATACAGGATTCAAATGGGTGAGGAAATATCAAATAATAATTATCAATCAATAAATCAATCAATCAAGTCAGTTGTTATTGAGGCTTTTCTAAGTGTCTACCAAGATTCAAACCATTGTGATGATTACTTTGCAGGTGGCACCCAGAGAGAGAGATAAAAAACAACATTTTGAACAATCGAGCTGCATCCTGAGGTGTGTGGAGCAACTTGCTCTGCTGAAAGTCTTTTACCCACTTCGTTCTCGTCAGAATACAAGTGGATTCCTCATTAAACATTTTGACATTTTGCATTTGAAGATACAATTAAATGTCAGCACTACATCTTTTGATCTTAGGCAAAAATGTACCTTTCCTTTGATACTCAAATACCAAATACACAAATTAAACCTAGAGGCTTTATCAATAACATTCATCACACTAGTAAACAATCTGTTGTCCCAGCCTCACCTCCCAGCCTGTAGACTCTACGTATACACTCCACCAGGACAATCTGTTTTAGCTAACGTTGTAGGACAAGTCAATCAGTTTTAGCATTATCAGACTTTTAAAGGCGCCCAGAGCAGTTTTTAGTGCATCAAAATAGGAAATATTCTGGATGAGACAATCGGTACGATATTGACATTTACTTCACCATTCTAGCACATTTGTATCATTATTTCGTACTTTCAGCGTTTAAAATGACGCACAAACATGCCGCAAACGGACCCCTTTGATTTATTATATCCTACAATAAATCAGCACAGGATCGAGCCACTAACGGTTTCCCGTCGGTACTTTTTGGAGATTTTCGAACGCATGAGGTCACCGAGCAAATTGAATCTGATTCGCCCGTTCGCAAATCGAAATCTTATTCGAACAAGTGACGACATCTCCGGAAGCGTTCGGGATTCATTGGTCATGTTCGCGTGCGTTCCGCAAATTTGAAATAATGGCACGTGCAGCGCTCTGATTTTCAATGAGTTCTCACCACCCAGCGATGTCTAATCTTTGCTCAATAAAGGTCGATATGCATTGAGATAGTGTTATTCAAGCTTGATGATGATGATGATGATGATGATGGCTGTTTCTTCGTATCCGAAGATCAATGGTAGGCAGACAAGGTTGGTTAGACGACCAGTCTGCCTGGCCTGCACGTGACTTTTTTTTTAAGGTGAAGGAGGGGTGTGCACTCCCTTCTCCACCCTCTCGTCTACTGGTGCGCTAAGTCCTACTGGGACAGAACTGTTTTGCCACGTAAGACGGCCCCAGCAGATGCAGGTTTATTATTTGGAGTTTCCATCTCCTAGGAGGACTTCCGACCAAGGATGTAAGGGGTTCCTCCTACCCCTGACTCGTGTGTCATGGCGGGTGCGTCATGCCCGAACATGCCCCTATGGCCTGTCACCACAACAAAGGCCTGTCACTGCCACTAGCCGCAGCTATTTACACCTGAGTTAGGTGAGGAAAGTTGTGTAAAGTGCCTTTCCCAAGGGCACAAGATCGGTGACACGGCAAGCGGATTTGAACCCCGGACCTCTCGGGCCTGAGACCAACGCGCTCCCGATCGTGCCACGCGGTCCCACACTATTCAAGCTTACAGTGTGTAAAAATGACGTGAAAATTAAATTTGAAAAGACTAAAAAAACTGCTCTGGGCGCCTTTAATATGTATAGTTTTAGCCCTATTTCAATTTGCCTTGTAGACATTGTACTCGTATCTGCAATATTTATTCAATATGATATTCATGCAATACGTCTTATTTGTATTGTTTATGCTACAATGTTCTTGTGAGTTAAGCAAATAGGTAGTGCTTCACAATGTAAACGAGCCTGATAATTCGGCTTTTGGGCCGCAAGTTGGCTGTGAAACAAATAAACCACTCTCTCTCTCTCTCTGACTCTCTCTCTGTCTCTCACTCTCTCTCTCTCCCTCTCTCTCTCTCTCTCTCTCTCTGTCTCTCTCCCTCTCTCTCTCTCACCTCCAGTTGTTCCTTGAGCCTCTCTCTCTCTCTCTCTCTGTCTCTCTCTCTCTGTGTCTCTCTCTCTCCCTCTCTCTCTCTCCCTCTCTGTCCCTCTCTCTGTCTCTCTCTCTCTCTCCCTCTCTCTCTCTCCCTCTCCCTCTCTCTCACCTCCAGTTGTTCCTTGAGCCTCTCTCTCTCTCTCTCTCGCACTCTCTCTCTCTCACTCTCTCTCTCACCTCCAGTTGCTCCTTGAGCCTGTCGTTCTCCATCCTGAGGGAGACCACCTGACTCCGCAGCAAGGCCACAAGCTGGGGGTCCTCGCCGCCGGCTGGCTTCTGCTTACTCCCACTGGTGCCTGTTTTTTCTGTGCCTGCAGGACCATGGCAGAAAGTCAGACAAAAAGTATACTCGTCACACACAACTGTAAACTGTAGGTTCACTTTCTTGATCCTCGTAAAAACCAAACAAATTCTTGGTGCTTTGTGTTATCTTGTTACTGACAATGCAGGAAAGTTCTTATAAATCCAGTTACATTAATTGTATCCAAGAAATCAATCCATACAAATTTTTGTGACACAAAAAATTGTGTCACGATCACAATCCTGCCTGGAAAACTGGATTGTTTAGTGAATATAATTATGTTACTCATTACACAGGTTTGACGATCTTTAATCACTGATGTTACTGACTACCTGATGACGATGATGATTGATTGATTGATTGATTGATTAACTGATTGATAGCTAGTCGGACGTATTCCCTTACCAGGAAGGTCAAACAGGTCGTCATCATCACTGTCTCCCCAGGAGTCGCTGTCCTTGTCATCATCATCATCATCGGGCTGGGGAGGGGGGAGTTTATTGTCAACATCAACCAGTCATGTCAACATGGCAAAATACAGGATAACAAAGTTCCATCCACACAACCAGTACTGTCTGTCACCTTCTTCAGGGCAATACTGACTGGATTTACTTCACACTGCAGCACTAGGTGAATATGGATAAAAGAACTAGGGAGCATCTATAGCTTACATCTAAAGAAGAAAAAAATCAAGAGGAAACAGAAGAGCCTATTTTCAAAGTAGCTGTTAGCAAGATATTTGACTGTCATAGCTTCTCTTCTTGCAGTGCACACATTAGCTGACAGAGGGAGCTACAGCACCATTGGCTGTTACCCACAGACCTGGTATGTTGAGAGTTGTGCCTTCAGGAGTTTCACTTCTTCCTCCAGCTCCATCCTCCTCTTTGTCTCATCTTCCAACTTTTCCTCCGTATCTGAATTCTGAAAAAGAAACAATAAAGAGTTCATTCTTGCTGAATACCGGTTTAACTGATGTCACAATTCCATGCAAAAGGGAGAGCAAGAATCACTGAGCTTATTTACAGGTAAAAATGCCAGAAAGCATCTTTAGTGTGAGCATGACAACAACCTTTTCTACAGTGCATAAGGGGTAAGTCTATTGGCAGCTCCCAGCTTGTTCACAAACAAACAAACAAACAAACAAACAAACAGTACCTGTTGTTGCTCCATCTCGTCCTGAAGCCTGTGTAACATGTCCGTAGCCTCCTGCTGAGCAGCTCTCAGCTTGTTTACTTCCTCATTTAGCATTTCATTCTCCTCCTCTAACTCCTACAGGGACAACAGAGAGTCTTAGTTTGTCTTTAAAAAAAAAATCAAATTCAAACAAAGCCTGATTTTACCATGAAGGGTAGCAGCTAGAATGGCAACACTCACTCACTGCTAACTATTCTGTTTAGCATCCGTTGCAACATTTAAAAAAAATGCAGATATAGTAGACATCTTCCCTACATGTACTACGTCTTGGTTGTTGGCGGAAGAAGGAATAAAAACACACCAAAAAAAAAGCATGCTTTCCTTATATCGGGGAATACAAAAGTAAAAAAAGCAGACCAATAAGGTCACAATTTCAACTCAACATTTCTTGATATGTTACATTTCTCACTACATGTTACTTGTTATGTGAAAGAGTGGGTTCCTATCCATAATGTGGTTAATGTTCTAACCTGTAAGAGAGAGTCCCGACTTCCCCTGTCCGTCACAGCGGAGGCTGAGTTGGTCATGGTGTGCTGGGAGGACTGTCCACTGTCCACTGATACTACCTTTGGTAGAAAGTCACACATCAACACACACACAAGTACATGAACCCACATATCAACACACATATGAACACTGTCCAGAGATACATGTACTACCTGTTGTCCTTCACATATTCGACACACAAAGTGACAAACTCAACACTTTTATGCAAGAGATATGATGTCACCAATATTACAGCTACAGTCAGTCTAGTACAGACCAGGACATGTTACTGCGCACAACAATGCGGTCCAAAGTTTGGAAAACAGTTCAATTGTTTTTAAATGATGGGTCAATGTTCAAAAACAACTGTCCAATTATTGATTTCAGGGTTTGTTTGGCTGATTTGAAGAATCCATATTAAAATGTAGGAACAATTTATTAGGTATGACCTTCCATATACCTTGTCATATATACAAAGTCCAAAATACAGTTTAAAAAGAAGATAATAAGATGCTATTATAAATATAGTAGACAATATTATAGGCTATAACAGCCATTTTTGTGTATTTAAAACATTGTACATGCAGCCCTGGCTGTGAGTGCTTAACAGCTATTAAACAAATAAACAATGGATTGACAACAATAGGGAGACTTCCTCAACCTGCACAGACTGTTAACCCCCCAGAACCGAGGGGGGTCTGCCATCAACCCCTGACATCTACCTGCAAGCACCTCTGTTGCGGGTTAGACGCTTGCACATAGATGCCTTAGACACATAGATGCCTTAGATACATAGATGCCTTAGATACATAGATGCCTTAGATACATAGATACCTTACGCACATAGATGCCTTAGACACATAGATGCCTTAGACACATAGATGCCTTAGACACATAGATGCCTTAGACACATAGATGTCTTAGGCACGTAGATGTCTTAGGCACGTAGATGTCTTAGGCACATAGATGTCTTATGCACATAGATGCCTTAGATACATAGATGCCTTAGGCACATAGATGCCTTAGATACATAGATGCCTTAGGCACATAGATCATGCAGCCTTAGACACATAGATGTCTGAGGCAGGGAACAACAGACAATAAACCAGGAAGTGAGCGATGTTTCCTAACCTCCTGTTTGCCTGGTGAAGCTGAGGCCCTCCTGGGGCTGGAGGGACGAGACTCGTCTGATGCATCAAAGGCTGCGACGTAGTCCACTTCTCCTGGAGCTACTGGGGTCTCTTCTTCTCCATCTAGAAATATCACACACAAAACATTACAATGTTAATTCTATTTTTATCTACAATAATTTATTGTGGCGTTGGCGTAACTGGTAGAGCGTTTGGCTCGGAATCGAAAGGTTCCGAGTTCGATTCCCACCATGCCCGACGTTGTGCCCTTGGGAAAGGCACTTTACACGACTTTCCCTTACAGTGGAGTGACGCCCACTGAGCCTCTTCGGCTAATCTGTCTAACTGTGTGCCAAAAACACACTACAGATTTGGTGCGTTGATGTAAAAACATGTGCACATTGACTTCCACCAAGAACCGTTACATTTTTTTTTTTTATCTACAATTTCACTGAGGTATCCTGGACACCGACATCAGTTGCTCAGTGGTTGTAGCTTCTAGTAGGAAAGGAATGTCAGCTTCCAGTAGGAAGGAAACTTGTAAAATGTTTCATAAATGTTTCAGAAAAATATGTACCATCTATGTCCCAGGTAGCGGTGGAGGGCGCCATCTCGAGCGTGGCTATGAGCTCGGCGTGTCCGGACGACTTGGCGTAGTCGGCGGCCGTCTGCCCCAGCACGTCCTGTAGGTCGACCTTTGCCCCCTTCCTGACCAGGAGTTCGACCACGTCCGTGTTTCCGCGCTCACACGCCTGCATCACGGCAGTACTGCCACGGGGGAAACAACATATAATACAGTCATCAGATATAAGATAGGCACATGAAAAAAAAATGAAAACTTATTTGTGTTGGTAGGCTCTGCTAAACTGGGCTGAGGTTTCCACTTTTGAGGACTAAAAAGCTGTCAGCCAATCAGAGAATTGTTTAGGTAAATCTGTTTCTCTGATTGGCTGAAAGTGTTAGAGGCCACACTAAGAATGGTGGATGCAGACCAGGGCTTGACATCCACTTTGGGGAATAGGTGTCGGGTGTATTTAAATGATTACTGGCAAGTGGAGGAAGCAACACGATATAATATAGTCATCAGTCACAGAATATGATAGTGTCATTAGTGATAATTTCTTCTGTGTTGGAACAAAGCTCAAATTGTACAACTACAGAGTCTACCAACACAGATGAGCTTTGATTTGAATGTGTCTATCTTATATTCTATAGGAGAGGACACAACATATGTAGTCATCTGAGTCACAGATACAAGATAGGCATGTTCAAATCAAAGTGCATATGAGTTTATAGAACCTCTAGTTGCAAAGTTTGACATTTGTTCCATTTGTACCACCACAATTGGAACACTTTTCAATCGATTCAAACAAAATTTATTTTTCGGAAAAGGTGCACTGGTGCACTGAACCTAGAATTTTAGGTGCATAGAAAAGTCTTTGGTGCAAAAAAATAAAGCAGAATGTCAGAAAAATGCTTGGATGCTTTTCAGCAATCTACCTCTCTTCAGAGTTCGAATCTGAAACTCTACAGCTAACTTCAGACACACGTAAAAACCACTACCACAACACGGCACCACGACCACATACCTCCTCGTATGTAATCCAAATAGCAGTCTCAGGGAGAGAGAGCAAGAACAAGGCAATCAGAGATGGTAGACTTCGTCACCTTACCCACATACAAACCTTGCAGTCCCACATACAAACAAAAAACAACACTTCACTCCTATGTGGAGAGGTGAAAATATACAGTACTGATGAGATATGGAAATGTATGGAAACTGTTATCATTTGGGAATTACATTTCTGAAATAGAAACCAAGACACACTAACACACACACACACACACACACACACACTTGATGTGGTATCACCGACACATGCATCAGACCCATCCTGTGGACTTTAGTCACTATCACTACATCACAGTAGTCCCAACCAGACTTTCTTGGTTGCTGAAAAGGTATAAATTTGCCAAATGGAGTAAATATTTGCCAGGGAAGTGCCTGGTTGTAGCTATTGGCTATTATCATATAGCCAGGCGCCGCGGACCAATCAGAAGGCCCCGTTCCACGTTGGTTATGACGCCGTAATACTTAGATTCCCACCAGCCCGGCGTGTATCGCCCTTCTGATTGGTCAGAATGAATCGACACCGGCACCAGTGTGATGCAAAT
>NC_049980.1:34286325-34290632 GCF_000003815.2 Branchiostoma floridae | reverse complement strand
GAGCAACAAGCATTGGAGAGGGAAGAAAGAGCGAAGGAGAGGGAAGTGCAGAAAATGAGGCTGGAAGCTGAGGAGAGAGAGAAGGAGAGGGAAGCTGAGAAGAGGAAGCTGGAAGCTGCAGAGAGAGAGAAGGAGAGAGAGGCCGAGGAGAGAGAGAAGGAGAGAGAAGCTGAGAAAAGGAGGCTGGAAGCTGCAGAGAGAGAGAAGGAGAGAGAGGCCGAGGAGAGAGAGAAGGAGAGAGAAGCTGAGAAAAGGAGGCTGGAAGCTGCAGAGAGAGAGAAGGAGAGAGAGGCCGAGGAGAGAGAGAAGGCAAGAGAGGCAGAAGAAAGACAGAAGGAGGCAGACAGGAGGCATCAGTTAGAGATGAAGAGGATTGAGAGGGAGCTGGCTGCCGCCGGGCCTATAGCAGAGCCAGTGGGGCAGGCTAGGGCGAAGGCCCCAAAGCTGCCCTCCTTCCAAGATGGGGTAGATGACTTGGACGCTTACCTCCTTAGGTTTGAGAGGTTCGCGGCATCAAACAAGTGGCCGGAGGACCAATGGGCGCCAAACTTAAGTGCCCTGTTGTCAGGCGAGGCCCTCAAAGCATACTCGAGGCTGCCTGGTCACGAAGCTCGGATTTACCGAACCGTCAAGAAAGCCCTCATGGAGAGATACAACTTGACAGAGGATGGGTTTCGTGAGAAGTTCAGGAACAACAAGCCGGAGGCGGGGGAGAGCCCCCAGCAATTCATTGTTCGGCTCGAGAACTACCTGGAGCGTTGGTTGGAGCTGTCCGACTCGACAAAGTCATACGAGAGTCTTAAGAACCTGTTTGTGAAGGAGCAATTCATGGACGCATGCCCGCGGGACCTGGCGGTGCACCTCCGGGAGCGGGGCTCGGCATCGCTGGAGGAGCTGGCCGAGATGGCCAAGCACTTCTTGAATGCTCATCGAAGGGAACTTGGCAAAAAGGAGGAGGAGGAGAAGAATTCGAAGCCAGCGCAGGGCCGTGGCCGCCCACAGCCTGGGCCCACGAGCGGGGCAGGCACGTGCGACCACTGCGGGGACCCCAGCCACTTTATAAGGGACTGCCCCATGTTGAAACAGGAGGTCCAGCCCTCGGGGGCTAGTTCCTTCTTTGGCGAGATGAAGACCGGATCTCCACCGACTGCGTTCATCGTCAGGGGCCAAGTGGATGGAACGGCGCTCCCCTTGCTGTTAGACACCGGCAGTACACATACGCTGATCCGAGAGAGCCTGGTAGACGCCAGAAAAGTCAGGCTTGACAACCAAGGCGGGATAACTTGCATTCATGGGGAAGAAAGAAAGCACCCCAGCGCTCGGGTGGAGATCCGGGTCGGGCATAGGAGCTACAGGGTAAATGCAAAAGTGATCCCAAACCTGCCGCGCCCTGCAATCGTCGGACGAGATGTTCCCCATCTGGCTGAACTGGTAGAGCTGTGTGCGTCCGGGAAGCAGGAGCCATCCGTGACTCCAACAGCTGAAACGCGGGAGTTCAATCGGAAGCCCAGAACCGCGTGGGGCTGGGAGAAGGTTTCCACTGGTAATGGGCCAGTATCCGGTCGCCATGGTGGCAAAAGTCGCGGCTTTGACAGGCAGGACCGGAGCTACGGCGGAGACCAAGGATTCAAGTCGAGTGTTCGTGGCTACAATGGCCGTGGCAGGTCCTATGGGGGAGGTGAGCGTGACTTGGGCTCGCGTTATGGGGACGCCCACAGAAGGGGTCTTGCGGCAAGGCCAAAGCTTCGGTTGGCGGCACGTACCATACCTGTTGAGAGCCCTCCGCCCTTGTCACACGGGAACTCACGGAGAGATATATACGGGGACGCAAAACCTGTAGACACAGCCGCGAGGGAGCGTGAAATCGAGGAGAAGCTGGCACAACAGAAGATGTGGCGGGAAGAGAGAGAGCTTCTTCAGAGCTGGTGTCTGCAGCCCTGTATCGTGGAGTGAACTCGGACTGATGAACTGACGATTTATTAGTTTAGCGATATGTAACAAAGTTCGGCAATGTGTAACCTTTGTTTTCAATTAGTTCCATTTATCGACGTGGTAGCTATTATTGGTTTGTTAAGTAAGTTTCTAGTGAAGGTTAACTGTATCGTTATTCTAATAGAGTTGGCGACTAGATTTGTGATTGAAATGGTTTCAATCAAGGGAAAAAGGGAGGATATGTGACGGGGTCATCTAGAATGATTTGAGCCGGCCCGCAGATTTCTAAAGATAGAGCCCTAAGTAGGTCAGTGGCCAGTGGAGACGGAGACTCCCTGGGAGACAGACGTGATCTCAGATGCTCTCATAGTTCTAGTCATTGTTGTACGTAGGTTTAGGAAGCAGATTAAAAGGAGTTCCCCTCCAGTTACGCGTTGGAGTCTTGGACTGAGTCGGTTCCCTGACAGACGCATAGATCCCTTGGTACCATAGGTGTGAATTCCTTTGTCGAATTTGTTCTTTGGTACATACATTTACTCATCTGACAATGCATTCCTCCATGAGGGGCCCTCCTATGTGGATGTGAAGTTATCTGTATTACCTGTTAGTGACTCCGTCCTGTGCATTCATGTCCGCTCCCTGATCCACCAGCAGTTTCACCATGTGCACATGTCCCAGACTGGCAGCATGCATCAGGGGGGTCTTACCCTCCTACAGACAATAGCACACAGCAGGGAAAACAAACCAATTCAAAGAATGTGAAAGTGGATAACAAAATACATAACACACAAATTAAGGTAAACTGGTAAAGGTAATCCCAATTAGCCATAGGCCTTTGAATGAACGAATGAATGAATGAATGAACGAATGAATGAATGAATGAATGAATGATACAGTAGGTGAAGAGAAGACGAAGCCTGACCTTGTCCTGTGCATTGATGGGAGCCTGGTGCTGCAACAGGACCAGGGCTGCTGAGATGTGGCCTCCGATAGCTGAGAACAGGACAACACAAAGGTTATACATTCATTTCATATCATACAACAAGGCAATATATAAACACAGAAGCACACACATCGAAACACACATAAACAAGTCAAAGACAACTGTGAAAGGTTAAATTAAAAGGTTAAATGTGAAAGGTTAAATGTGAAAGGTCAGGTCACCTGCATGGTGTAAAGGGGACATTCCGTCTGTATCTTCACTGGACACAGGCACCTTTTCTGTAAAACAGAGAAATGTCATGTTCCTAACATAAAGCAGCAGCAACAAATAAGCCCCTGTTGATGTACTAGCATCAGTAGGAAAGGTAACTAGATTTAGTAACCTTTCTTCAGCCAATTTCAGCCCATCAGCGTGCGCTCCGGGTCATGACGTCATTTTCCCCGCGAACCCGATCCTTCCATGCCAAGCTATCTCTCCGTTCATTTTCAATGCGAATTTTGGCTCTATATCTGCTTGGAGAACAGTTCAAAGGTCAAAATACGTCATATCCGTCTTGTAGAACCCTTGTGGAAACAAGGGGAAAGCGCTGAAGCCAATTTTGATCGGCGAAAAACCACGAGAATCAACAATTTCTGGCCGGAATGGCGGCCAAATCGTCGGGTAAGCGGTCCATTTCTTCATTTTTTCATGTGATTTGACTGGTCTAACTTGTTATTTTCATGGAATTTGTCGTAGTTTTTGTTGTTTTTCCGTGATTGTTTGGGGTGTCGTGAGTCGATTCCGCCATTTTGTCTTTGTTTGTCTTGCGATGCAAAGAATTTTTGAGTTTTTAAAGTTGACCAGTTGCTTGCTCGGGGACAGCCAGCCGTATTGTTAGTGCACGGACATTTGCACATTTGCGGGTTGTTTCTTCGAAGAAAAAATGATTTTATTTGCCTTTCGCGGTGGGTTAAACCAAATCTAAAAATTTTCTTGAATGAATCAAAGTCTCCACCATGCTTCTACATTGTTGGTTTGGTGCTGATGGTGTTCTAGAAAATTTCCTCCTTTTTAGAACGGGTATAAGCCGCAATTTTAGCGATAATGGCTAAAGGTGGGGAGGGGGGCGTTGTTCTGCGGAGATCGCTATGGGCATGAGTCCTGCCGTTTTTTATCTGTAATTTTCAATTGCATATCATTTTGACACAGTCATGAAATATGTGTGACTTCTGAGATCATTGTGGCGACAAAATTGATTTTTTGAAGGACATTTTAGTCTTCAGTATTTTGGGGATGGGTTCACGCATGTATGGAGTTTGGTTGTTCCTTTTACTAGTATTTGTAAAAATGCTGTACTTTAATGTCTATTTTGCTGGACTTAGTCTGTTGTAAATTTGTAGTAGATTTGTGTGTTAGTAAATATTCTGCAGACATGACTAGACATTGACATGTA
>NC_049980.1:34266556-34282504 GCF_000003815.2 Branchiostoma floridae | reverse complement strand
GAATTTTCGGACATTTTCATACATTGAACCTACAGAATCAGAATGCAAATTCTGCTTCGAACCCCCCCCCCCCCCTCCTTAAGAAGTACAACCGCATGTACGCTTCATCTGGAGCCATTATCACATAAGAAATACTGAATGCCCAACTGTGACTTCATGAAATCATGTCAAAGTAGCTATTTCGTAAATCCCGGAGTTTGCTAGTGTAGAAAAATCAATCCAACAACCAGTAAAGGTAAGTGACTGAAGCTAGGGTCTTTAGGACTAATATTATGTACACAGAGCTGCGAGCCGGCTACCCCAACCCTAACTCCCTGACCTTGCAGGAAGGGGGGAGGTAGGATTTACCCATGCTCTGACCAGCAAAATGGTGTTTACTCGACTAACTTAACATTCACGTAGTCCTACGTGTACATAGAGCAAAATTGAATCTGAGTATATTTGCATAGAATGGTCTATTTGTAAGTAGTCAAATGCAGGCGTATCTAGTAGTGAGCCTGCTTAAATACTATTACTGGCACTTCACTTGTTAAAACTAGAACATGGAAATACCTCGTTCCATTCATCAATAGAGGCTTCCTAAGTCATTGCTTTGCTACATGAATATGGGTACGTCCTAGACAATCGTAACGTTGAGAACAAATGAGATAATCGTCTGGGCAGTTTGAAACGACCACTAGCGTACTAATGTGACATGTAACCGTATACACATAAAGGAATTCAAGTATTTCCTGTCGTTGACCACCGCTATACAATTAACCGCCCGAGATTCTTGATTTTTGAATCAAATAAGCCTCTACACCGAATCCAAGGTTTGGTGCACAGGTCCCGAGAAATATACATTGGATACAAAAATAACACAATTAGAATATCGGTAAAGTGCCTTACAGTGTCCTTCAAGAAAATTAATTTTTAGTTCTAAATCTAACTACAGGAGTTTTCCATCCGAGTTTGATGAGACAACCGCTGCCTTTTGCCTCAGATTGGTAATAAGCATTAATGGACGGCACACCCATAACCGGATTGCCGCTAACGAACCGACGCAGTGTTTGACTCACAAATAATGATAATAGCACGTCACAATGCCGCTTACGAACCGACGCAAAGGGACGGCACGCAAATAATAGGCAATAGGAGCCCAACAATGTCGCTTACAAACCGACTCAATATTTGACACACATGGAAATAGCGCATCATATTCAAAGAACGTCACAAAGACGCATTTCTCTCTGGATGGCTACAAGAAATAAAGAGTTGTAACAAACTAAAGACTTACTCCCAAATCAAAAGTCACTTCACACTTTAAAATTACCTGTCCTCAATTAATAATAAAGCCTTTGTTGTTAACATAACCAAATTAAGAATCAGTTCACACTGCTTGGAAATAGAAAGGGGTCGGTATCATAATATACCAGCCAACCAGAGACTATGTCCGTCATGTCAAGATGGTATTGAAGACGAATTTCATTTTGACATGCCCTGCATATACCGTAGAGAGACAAAAAATAATGGATCATGGTCACATGTAAATCTAGTACACCATTGCCAAAGACAGGTATTTTTAAACTACTTATGTCATGTCCAGACTACATGTCTACAAATGTAGGCCAGTACATTTGTACTGCTCTGAAAAAGAGAGAAGATATTGTACAATAGCAGACCTAATCATTTAAGTTGTATTTTACACTATGATAACACGCCATATATGTTCACATTCCTGTACTAGTACTACATGTAGTTATAGTGATAAGTTGTATCATCGTATAAAGTGATCTATTACTGTTGCCTTACATGGTACCATGTACAAATGTTGCGCAATAAACTTCATTCAAACATTCATTAATAACAGGAGTGTCCCACTGCCGCTAACGAACCGACGCAGTGTTTGACACATGATAATAACACGTCACATAGCCGCTTATGAACCGACGCAATGGATGGCATACAGATGATAAGAGTACCACATTGCCGCTAACGAACCGACGCAATGTTTGACACACATGATAATAGCACGTCACATTGCCGCTTATGAACCGACGCAATGTTTGACACACATGATAATAGCCCGTCACATTGCCGTTTATGAACCGGCGCAATGGGCGGCATACAGATGATAAAAGTGCCACATTGCCGCTAACGAACCGACGCAATGTTTGACACACATGATAATAGCACGTCACATTGCCGCTTATGAACCGACGCAATGTTTGACACACATGATAATAGCCCGTCACATTGCCGTTTATGAACCGGCGCAACGGGCGGCATACAGATGATAAGAGTGCCACATTGCCGCTAACGAACCGACGCAATGTTTGACACACATGATAATAGCACGTCACATTGCCGCTTATGAACCGACGCAATGTTTGACAAACATGATAATAGCACGTCACATTGCCGCTTATGAACCGACGCAATGGACGACATACAGATGATAAACACGGATTGGCACCCGCCAGTCCTATAGTATCATAACCGAGATAAACACAAATGGACACACACCAGTCACATGGTAACAGATGGGATAAACACGGATTGGCACCCGCCAGTCCTATAGTATCACAACCGAGATAAACACAAATTGACACACACCAGTCACATGGTAACAACTGGGATAAACACGGATTGGCACCCGCCAGTCCTATAGTATCACAACCGAGATAAACACAAAGTTGGCACACACCAGTCACATGGTAACAACTGGGTTAAACATGGATTGGCACCCGCCAGTCCTATGGTATCACAACCGAGATAAACACAAAGTTGGCACACACCAGTCGCAATAATTGGTAACAACTGGGATAAACACGGATTGGCACCCGCCAGTCCTATAGTATCACAACCGAGATAAACACAAATTGACACACACCAGTCACATGGTAACAACTTGGATAAACACGGATTGGCACCCGCCGGTCCTATAGTATCACAACCGAGATAAACACAAATTGACAGACCAGGGATAAACACGGACTGGCACCCGCCAGTCCTATACTATAGTGGCACAACTGGGATAAACACGAGTCGGCACACGCCTGTTCGTGATGACAAAAATTACCGTCTTTGGCATCCAACCTGACGGCCACAATAAACTCTTGTCCCTTGTCCCACTATTTCTTAGTTTTCTGAGCTTTTCTTACCCCAAGCAAGCCATACTCAAGTTGTAACCAAACTGCGAATCAAACCTGACAGCCCAGGCATCCCATATTCGTTGTCTGACAAATTTTGCAATTAGAAAAATTTTGAATACAAAAGGTCCAGTCCTATCTGACAAAGTAAGCAAGCCCGACAAGCCTAGGCATCCCACCTCCGTCCTGTATGACATGAATAGTTACCTTAACGTTTACCATTTCACCTTCTAACGTTATATCTGCTTGATTCCTGACCCTGACCCTGTTTGGAAAGTACATTTCTATATGTCCATGAAATTTAAAGCGATACTCTAAACAGTTAAACCCGCCTATGACGGCGTTGTTCCTGTCTTTGGCTGACCTTCGGTCTCATGACGTAATGCCCGACACCAATAAAGATCAACAAAGTCATAAAGGTCATGATTGAAGTCATAACATAATACTTTTAGATTGTAGGGAACCAATCCACCCATCAATGGTTGATATAAATAAAATGGGGACAGGGTGGGAGGGAAAATCAGAGGAGAAAATCCAAGAAGTATTTGCGAGTAACATTTTACGCTCAGAAATCAGGTTAAGAACGTCCGAGCAAATAGGGCGACCGTCTGAAAAGCCCGCTAACATTCGATTGAGCTGCGTGCGTGGTTCTACGTGTCCACGTGCACACTGGAAGGTAGATTGTATTACATAATTAGCATATTCTTGCCCGCGGGCATAAACAAATCCATAATGTCCCTTCATGCGTCCAACCTAAAATCCGTTTTTTCACTCCGTGAAAAAGTATTTTATGTTTCCCTCTGAAGGCCATTATGTCTAGGGTAGCCTCACACACTATCTCACACAGTAACAACAGACAAAATATGGTTTGGCGGTAATATCATAAGTTTTAATCAATGTGACTGACGAAAAGATCGGCATCCCACCTCTTAACACGTTACCGTGAATGAGAATCGTTGAACATGCTCAATAACACGCTTGATGATAGAAGTAACAATAAGCGTGCATATTCTATCAAACACATAATGAGGGACTTCTTCTAGACATTTTCGGACATTTTCCATACATTGAACCTACAGAATCAGAATGCAAATTCTGCTTCGAACCCCCCAAGGAGCGACTAGCGAAAACAACAGCCAAAACACCGAATGAGAAATATCACTACGGAATCTGAGTGCACTCTTTGAAGGAAACCCCCCCAAGGGAGCTATTAGCGATGAAAAACCCGCCAAACCAACGAACCGGGGTGGAAAGGCGTCATCCTGACAAGAAACATCGTTAAACGCCGAATAGTGAAAGCACCCCTCTTTTTTCTTCTAGGTTTCAGTCATGAATATCGTCAGAGTTTAGAAATCAACTCTGTGGGTATCAACGCCGACCTCATAGTCTAAAAAGTTGTGTTACGTGAATCACAGCGACCATCTGTTGTATTGCTTGCATGTAATTAAGTTGTGAATCCCGTTTGACTCACCAGTAATAGCATTGCCTCGCCGGTACTATATAACGTCTATGTGGAATTTTTGAATCGACCATGTGACGATTCTAACGTTAGTAACGTTACGTCTGCATTAGAACGTTTTTGGAAAATGGTTGAAGTCAGCGCATGTGTATAGTTTCGTCGATCTGACTAGAAACGATTAATTCAACACCGAATCGCTAATATACCACTCTTGACTTAACATTTTTCAGTCAAGCGATTCTGTAATAAGTCTTGGGATCGGCTACATGCCTTTCGTCATCCACAGACACATCGATTCGTCGACTTCTGTCTTGCTATCGGTAAACTAATGAGATAAACTATGAATGAACATTGGCTTATAATATACTCGGTGACTTATATAGATATTAACAAAGTATTACTGAGCTCAGAGGCGTCAGTGTACGTCTGGCCAAGGAAGTTTCCAATCCCATAATGTGGTTATACCAGACAAGGAAATGATCGAACGTTAACATTACCAAAAAGACAAAGGTGGGCATATAACTTACCGCAGCAGTGCAGTGTTCAAATCCAGCGCCGAGAAAAGATCAAAAATCAGAGGAGAAAATCCAAGAAGTATTTGCGAGTAACATTTTACGCTCAGAAATCAGGTTAAGAACGTCCGAGCAAATAGGGCGACCGTCTGAAAAGCCCGCTAACATTCGATTGAGCTGCGTGCGTGGTTCTACGTGTCCACGTGCACACTGGAAGGTAGATTGTATTACATAATTAGCATATTCTTGCCCGCGGGCATAAACAAATCCATAATGTCCCTTCATGCGTCCAACCTAAAATCCGTTTTTCCTTTGTCTCTTCTTCTTCTCCTGTCAAATCTTCAAATGGGATTACTTTTTTCATTTTTGGGCCAAATGAGCTCAAATTTGGCAGGGTGGTAGAAATAGCAAATACCCCCAGACGTTTTTTTCACTTTCTTGATAGAGGCCTTAGAATTTATGATATTTAGGGTTTTTGGTCATTTTTAGACAAAATATGTATATTTTAGGCCCCTGTGCCCTGGTATTACAAGCTAATGACCTGAAATTTGGTACAGAGGTGCATTAAACATATGAGCACAGAAAACCATCAACAAATTTCTTCATAGATTGCTTAAAAATTAGTTATTTTAGGGTTTTTGGCCATTTTTGACTAAAAATGTATATTTTTGGCTCCTATGCCATTGTATTAAAACCTAATGACATGAAATTTGGTACATAGGTGCGTTTGACATATGACCACAGAAACCCATCAAGGCTTTATTCATTGTTTACTCCAAAAATGAGTTATTTTAGGGTTTTTGGCCATTTTTGACAAAAAATGTATATTTTTGGCTCCTATACCCTTGTATGAAAACCTAATGACCTGAAATTTGGTACAGAGGTGCATTGAACATATGCTCACAGGACCCCATTGACACTTTCTTTATAGATGACTTCAAAAATGAGTTATTTTAGGGTTTTCAGTCATTTTTGACTAAAAAATGTATATTTTTGGCTTCCATGCCCTTGTATGTAAACCAAATCACCTGAAATTTGGTAGAAAGGTAAATTGGACATATGGCAACAGGACCCCATCAACACTTTCTTCATAGAGCACTTATAAAATGAGTTATTTTGGGATTTTTAGCCATTTTTAACTAAAAAATGTATATTTTTGGCTCCTATGCCCTTATATTGAAACCAAATGACCTAAAATTCGGCATGAAGGTGTGTAGGACAAGTGCCCACAGTACTTAATTTTCTCATTGAGCAAACATTACTTCAAATTGTTGAATTTGGGAATTTTTTCAAGGATGAAGATGGATTGCAATATGCTGTATTTGCTCCTAAGCAAATGTCGGCCTTTCTAGTTAAATTTATATTTATATGACTATATGGTCCAAGTTTTGTGTGAATGTCTCAACATATACTAGTACATGTAGTATGCATAACAGAAGAAGGACTACAAGATGAGGAGTGTAATAAGTTTAAAATTCCGATGTACATAAATGTTTTTATTGATGTTAACAACATGAGTGTCAAAAATAAACATTGTTCGATGTATTTAATATAAAGTCTATTACATGTAATAAGTCTATTACTAATGAAGTAAATACTACAATATTGATAGTAGGGCACCTCTCCCATCTAGTATTAACATTCTATCCAGAGGTTCTAAAGTTATCCTAACCAGAACTATTCGGAAACTTAAACACACACTCAGATAGACACACAGACACCAAAAAAAAAATGGAAGTAACAATATGAAACGCTAATGTACCAAAAGACAAAAAGCAAACAGATTTCATCATGTGTCAACCACTTCCACAAAGTTCCTGGATCTTCCTGGTTTGGGCGGCCATCTTGATTTGGGGTCAAATATTGGGGTCATGGAAATGGCGCACTCTGATTGGCTGAAGAAAGGTTACTAAATCTAGTTACCTTTCCTACTGAGCATGTAAATGTATTACACATTGTGTGTATGACTATATATGTGTGTTTGGATATACATTGTACATTGACACAGAGCACTGGGAGGACCTTGTAAATGACAGATCCAGCTGGAGATGCACACTGTCCAGGCAGCTAAAATCAGGAGAAACCAGACTGATGTGCATGGCAGAAGAAAAGCGGATCCTGCGAAAAGAACTCAGTCTGCAACAGACCTGAGTCAGCTTACAGATGTGCCCTGTGTGGCAGGGACTGTCATTCTTGTACTATAGGACTGTTTAGCCACAGTCGCCACTGTAGGGCTGATATCAATTAGGATTTTACCATGGTCAATATTGGCCGAACTAGGCCAATCAGAGTCCTCCCCAAAGGATGGAATAAGGGAGGCCCTCCACTATACTCCAGCCCAGCTCCACTATACTACTTTTGAAATTTAGTGTGTTTCTTCCCTATTTTCCTGGTTAGTTTTGCTAAAATTAATGAACATTCACAGATTTTTGTGCCAAGTGGCATCACTTTTCCATTTGGCATTGTCTGCAAAAACTTGTGAATGGGCGATGATCAGAACAATAGTGGTTTTGACACTTCACAACAAAGGAATCACAACACTATATTATACTTGTAGTAGTTGACACCCTCTGTCATGCAAAATGAACAAATTTTCATGAAAGCGTAGCACGTTGGTTTGGGTTATTTTTGCCAGCCCCTCCACTATACTAAAAGATTCTGGGGAGAACCCTGCCAATAAATAAAAATATGGTAGAAAAAAGGAGCTGTGCGTATAATAAATTTGCTTGGCGCTGACCTCCTTCTCCAGTACTCATGCAAGAATGTCTGAAATACCTGCAGTAACCGCTCTACACATTCAGCGCTGCCCCCTCTGGCTGCAGAGTGAGCTGCAGTTCTCCCGAACGTGTCTGTCAGCAGGACGTCTATCCCGTGAGCCACGATGATGTCCAGACACTCCAGCTGGCCTTGGGAGGCAGCCAGGTGGAACCTGGGGGGACAAACACAAGCGGGTTAAAAGCAGGACAATGACAAGCCCGTGACACTGAGATTGTACTCAAGGACTTGGACAATGCCAATGCAGTATCATGCATTAGTAGCAAGGTGGAACCTGGACAGGAGTTAGCACAACATGAGAGGTTCAGAAGAAGGTGGCATAACAGTTCACATTACAGGTAAAACAGGTACAGTCATTTAGGGTACAGGTGCAGAACAAAAGAAAATCAATGTATCATAATCAAGTAGACTTACACTCAAGTACATGTATATAACCTTTGGCTTATTTTGTTGCTAAAATAATATTATTCCTGAAAAAGATTAAAATTGACGACAAAAAATGTATGGGTATCAGCACTCTCTCAAATCATGGTTCTCCACACAAGATAATTACATAAACATTTAGCAGGTCCCTTGATACTAGGCAGCATACAGTTACGAGCATTATGACTTAAACAGTGTCCTGCCTGTAAATGTGTGTGCACATGTTTTAGTTCCTGATTACTCACGCTGACGTCCCTTCAGGGCCCATCTTGGAGGGGGAAGCCTTCTTCCCCAGCTCTGCAACAACCTTCTCATCATCACCCTGTTCCACTGCCTGCCACAGTCTCTCGTCGTGTTTACCCCACTCCTGGGCCTGTAAACAAACAAACAAACAAACAAACAAGTCATTCGCCTGTTCCACTGCCTGCCACAGCAGCTCGTCATGTTTACCCCACTCCTGGGCCTGTAAACAAACAAACAAACAAATAAACAAACAAGTCAACCCCCTGTTCTACAGCCTGCCACAGTCGCTCGTCATGTTTACCCCACTCCTGGGTCTGTAAACAAACAAATAAACAAGTCATCTACTGTTCCACTGCCTGCCACAGTCGCTCGTCATGTTTACCGCACTCCTGGGCCTGTGAACAAACAAACAAACAAACAAGTCATCCCCTGTTCCACTGCCTGCCACAGTCGCTCGTCATGTTTACCCCACTCCTGGGCCTGTAAACAAACAAACAAACAAACAAGTCATCTGATCTCCCTGTTCTACTGCCTGCTACAGTCGCTCGTCATGTTTATCCCACTCCTGGGTCTGTAAACAAACAAACAAACAAACAAGTCATCTCCTGTTCTACTGCCTGCCACAGTCTCTCGTCATGTTTACCCCACTCCTGGGTCTGTAAACAAACAAATAAATAAATAAACAAACAAGTCATTCCCCTATTCTACTGCCTGCCACAGTAACAAACAATCAACTTAGTTGAGAAGGGAGAGATAGGATCATTATGTTGATAAAGGCTTTAGAGAAATACAAAATGTACATGGACAAGTATGTGAAGGTAACATTTGTGTATAATTGGAAGTACTTTCATCATTCAGTGCATGTCTTTTCTTATCACAATTGGATAAAAATCTACCATTGACTCTCACTGTTTGATCATTTGTTAGGGAAAGAAAATTTCCTTGGATTTTATATTAATCCACCAATCAATCAATCCATCAATCAAGTCTAGGTTAGCTACAACTAACTACAGTTCACTTCTGCCAAAATCATTGTTACCACAACCGTGAACAAAATATTGTAGCAGCTCATCTAATTTTCAGTCATGAGCCGCCCTTTTAATTTTCTTGCACGACAATTGAGTCACCTGGCACCTATCTGACCTACAGTAATCAATCTCTGACCAGTCGTTATCGTCCCTGCCTAACGCTATCAGGGTAGGACCGTCCTTGATGTGGACAATCTCTCACATGTATCTGGGCCAACTCATCCATAATGCAGAAGGACTTGTCCCGTGTGGCCACAGATCTGAAGGATGGGAGCTTATACAGAATCTGAAAACTGTACATAATTCTGTGGTGGATCATTTTGACGGTGCTGTCTGTCCTGATATCTAACTCAAAATGGAACCTAACACAGTAAATATTAAGTATTACATAAATTGTTTTAAAGAATAATTCTAAAAAAAATGTGTGAGTGAGCAAGAGTGAGAATTCTGTGGAATTCTGATGATCTTTCAGATCTTGGCTATGCATTATTAATTAATGAAGCACACTGTAACAGCAGAAAAGGGTAACCCTAATTTTGGAGAAAACTGTACCTAGGGTTTAAACATACTTATATAAAGACACCAAAATAAATGTTTGTCTTTTAATTCTGATTGCATAATACTAATTAATAGTACATATTTAGATGATAAATACCGTAGACAAGAGGTATCACACAGGCTTCCATCAAATAATCAAAAATGACTTTGCTTGCGCCACTGTCGAAAATAAGAATATCCGATTTGGATGTTAGAATTTTTGTTGTTCAACGACAAAAAAATTTCTCAAAGCGTGTTTTATGGGTAGGTATAACATAAATGGAATACATCACAGCATAGTCCACATCATCCTCTGTCCCAGACACCCAGAAGCCTCACAGTCATTGACTCATATTGCATTCTACATAATTGACAAGGTATATATGATTGTGTGTTTTAACAAATTATACTATGCACACACATAAAAGGTAAACCATTGTTTTCTACACACCTCACTTTTCCTGAACTTTGCTCTCAGACTCTTCATTTTGGTGCCGCCACAGATGGTTCCCTGCTACAGTACATACAGGTGCAGGTACAGGTACAGGTACAGGTGTAGGTACTGGTACAGGTACGTGTACAGGTACAGGTACCAAGACACAGTCTCTGCCAGCCTCCGAATGTGGGGACACTGCTGGCTCCCTGCTAGGTAACACACAGGTATGTAGGGCACTGTCTCTCCTGTCAGCCTCAAGGTGTGCAGGCATCAGGCGGGTATTGCCATGGCAACCAGTCTGTTTACCTGCAACAAGATGCAGACAAGATCTTTCAGTTGCAAATGTCAAACATACACAATGGCTGTGAAGATAACGTCATATTTAGGGGGAAGTTTTGGAAACGAGTACTAGTACAATGGCTTTATTGGAGTGGTCCTCCTAATTACCTAAATCCTGTGTGTCTTTAATAGCATCATGTAGAATTTCTTCTTAAAGTGTACATGGATGTATTCACTCATTTGAGTTTTGAACTCACTTTGGACTACATTTTTTTTATAAATGTAACGTTAGATAACAGACAATCAACAATGGTATTTCGACAATGAGTATGGGTTACATCCATAAAAGAACTTGACCTAACTAAGCATGTCTCTTTTAATCATTTGTAAGTTGTACCCTAAATTGTTCCTCTCCATTGCACTACAATGTTTTACAAAAATGCTGGGATGCATCTGAATATTAATAGTTGCGGCATTAAGTCACTTATCGGCTAGTAACGTTAATAGGATTAGTCACCTACGAAGAGAGTCAACACAATAAGCCATACGGTAACTTCAAACAATTTCAACTCACTTCCGCATGATCAACTGACGTTATTTGGGACTTCGCAAACTTTACTCAAGGTAAAACCAAGCTCTAACTACACATACAAGTCACCCCAAGGGATCCTAAAACCACGGGGGGAAAGTGTGCAAACCCTAAACATTTCAACTTAAAAGGAAAAGTTGTTGTTGTTGTCGTTCCCTGACCCACGCCAACGCGGACGCCTCGAGCGATATCAGCACATACGGACCACTTTCCCCCTTGTAAACACCACCGAAGTGTTCAAAACTTGTCCCACCGTGTTCTCAGATCCCCATAGTCGCACAGGTCAGCTCAACAGGGTAAGAAGTCGCCGTGAACCCCAGAAAAGCGCCGACCTAACCCGAACCTCCTGTTGCTGTGAACCAAGTTTGTCCGGCCGCCATTTTACAAGTGTCCCGCCAGGGGCATGTCGGGAAGGGGACTCCCAGGGGACACCTGAAACTCACCTGTAGGAACTCACCTGTAACAAGAGCTCACCTGTAAAAACGTACCTTTTAGAATGTGATCAGCTGTAAGAAAAACTCAATTGTATGAAGAACTCGTCCTTAATCAAGGAGAACTTACTTGCAAGAAAGACTCGCCTGTTACCTGCACAAACTCTCTTGTT
The DNA here is from genome assembly GCF_000003815.2 of Branchiostoma floridae. Lineage (NCBI taxonomy): Eukaryota > Metazoa > Chordata > Leptocardii > Amphioxiformes > Branchiostomatidae > Branchiostoma > Branchiostoma floridae. The sequence goes on along the minus strand of NC_049980.1, from coordinate 34,270,488 downwards.
ATTAAAGAGTTTACCTGTAAGAAGAGCGTCGTCCACTCACTCCTTTGTCGGATAATAAATGGTGGATGAAATTAAATGTGTCGAATAATGTGCCAAATGATCATGAGTTAGCTTATGACTGTGTCATTTCTCCTCAGATCTCGCATAATCTTTTGTGACACTTCCCAATGCCCCCAGGAGTTTCCACAACGGATCTAACGACAAAGCCACAGTCAAAACTACCTTGTTGTTACTGACTCTTATATCATCTTCGATGTTTCTTCGTAGAAAAGATTAACGATTATTCCCTGATTCTTCCAAGACCCCCATGCAATAATTAACAAGTCAAACAGGCGATATATAGGCGTCAAACAGCGGCTATATATAGCGGTCTCAATGTGTGGGGTGGTCGGGCCATAGAGGTCTTAACGCAAACTTTTACTTTAATACCTGTTCAAAAGGACTATGGCTTTCTCACCAGTACCATCCAGAGGCGCCAAGTCCAGATTCCCAATCCGGATTTGACGGAAATCCAGTGTAAAGGTGGTCAAACGATGGCGGAAAGTTCGAGTTAAGAAACGCATGCTTTCCGTGTGGCTTTACGCATAAAATAGTTGCGGAAAGGCACGTTAAGTGCAGAACATACCTGTTCGAACGTAATTTACGTCATAAGGAAGGCAATCTTTATGTATACACGTAATCATAAAGGGGTCTTCAAGTTGCGGAACTTGTGAATGAACGTTTTCACCAGTAATAGCGTTTTCATCATCTTAAGGTATCTCGGTTGGCTAAATTGGCATTTTGACCTTCCACTGTTTTTTATTAATGAATTAAGAAAGAATGGAGCCGTAAGGAATGTTGATAGATGGGCATTAAAGAATTCTAACTCTAATTTTTTGGGGGCCAAATTGATGACGTCATCATTTTTATTGGCTCTGATATTATTTTTTTCTATGACAAAATACAGCACTTTGGTACATACCACTGTAATGAAACTTTGTTTTTCGTTGCATAATGATGAAAGCTACAAACATAGTGTTGCGCAAACTGATATCTACTAACGATCTGTAGTTATTAAGAATTAAATCTTTTTTAATTAGATGAAAACAAACATTTTCTGATTACTACAGATCATTAGTAGATATCAGTTTGCGCAACACTACGTTTGTAGCTTTCATAATTATGCAAGGAAAAACGAAGTTTCATTACAGTGGTATGTGCCAAAGTGCTGTATTTTGTCATAGAAAAAAATTATATCAGAGGCAATGAAAATGATGACACTTCCATGCGGAAAAAGTACTCCCTCCGTGTGGTTTATGGGCTGTTTTCGGGCATGACCCATTTTTGGCTTCCGTGGTACACCCCGCAGCTGCTGGGCTTTTTGGACTCAAGGTTCAAGCTTAAGGTTTATTGAGGCTGAATTGCAAGGTTCACAAAAGAGTTTAAATAGTTACTGTACAAGTAAAAGCAATCATCTACTAATACATACAAAAGATAAAGGCACGACCGGGCCTTCAGATTTTAAATCAACCTAGAAATCGGGGATAAAAACACGTGAAAAAAAAGAGATACATATACTTACCACCCCCTGTATCCAGCAGTCCTGACATATTCAACTCATTTAGAAACGGGTACAGTACAACCAGGTTAAGATATTGTCAACAAGATCAATCATTGCCACTGATATATTGATGTATTTATTCACCGCATTTTTGTATTACAACCAGATATTAAAAATATATCATAAAATAGATAAAAATTATATCCCTGTATGAAATCTTGTAGTTTACTCTCATTATTTACATCTCTTAACTACAATTTGAACCATAAACAGCCTGTGTAAAAGATATTACATAATATACTACTACTTAGCAGTATATTGTTACAGAGTATATACTGCTCATTACATTTTACTTCAAATATCAAACTACATGTAGTTGTCTTTACATCAACTATATCTTTTGCTACAATATACAATTGAATACTGGTCATGGATATACTACGATCAATTAACAATCTGTGTGAGATACTAAGGTCATAACGGTATACAATGTAGTGTTTAAATTGTTTGCATTTTAACAACATAAACATGAGTGGTCAGAAAGTCATTAATTGTAATTATTCAGTGGTCACAAAGCTACATTGTACTGTAAAAAATATTGAAGCTACAGTAAGAGTTTTGTGATGGATTATAATGGCAACTTGATGTTTAGTGAAATAGAATGTAGCAACATGATGAGTTTGGGGCCGCTAATAAGGTAATTTAATTGATCTGTGCTCAAATACTTCATATCATTTAGTGGCGAGGTTGAAAATCATAAATATGTGTGGTCAGAAGTGCTTTACGTAATAAATGTGGAACTACAGACGAGCGTGCCCAATCAAATCCTTCTGTAGACCGTCTCATTTAACAGAACGTAGGCTTTCCTGCCGTTGTCGATCACGAACATACGAAATCTAACTACAGACGGGCGTGCCCAACCACAATCCTCCTGTAGACCGTCTCGTCTAGCGGAACGTAGGTTTTCCTGCCGTTGTCGATCACGAACAGCGGATCGGCGACCCTCCTGGGGTCAAACCCTTCCTTCACGAGAGTCGCCTTCTGGTGCTTGAAGGTTCCCGTGACCTGTATCTCCCGCGTGAGCCGGAGGAAGAGAGGCTGTGCGTAGGTCGGGAGCTTCGCCGAGATGTACCTGTACCAGCGCCTGAAGTCCGGCTTCTGTCCGGGGAGGGGGATGATGGAGGCCATGCCTGCACGACCGTCCTGACCTGAAAATGGTTTTCATACCGTTTCATCTGGTTTGCCTAGACGACATAATGATTTGCGTAGATGACATAATAGTTCTTGTAGAATACATAATGGTTTGCGTAGACAATGTAAAGGATTGCGAATAAGAAGTAATGCTTCGAAAAGACGACGTAATGGTTTACGAAGACAACGAAAATGGTTTTCGTAGCCAACAAAAATGGTTTTTGTACACATTTTGGTTTGCACAGACAATGTAATGGATTGCGCCAGAGTATACAAGTAAGTCACTGGCCAGGTGGTACTTAACCTCCAATTACATGAATAGCATCGTTGTTTTGACCTCACCTTTGAAACCTTTTAGCTCTGTTATCCCAGAAAGACAATGTCAAGAATGCCTCCATAACAAAATCATAAGAAAGTTTTTTTTTAATAGTTTCCTGACCTGGCACCTTGACGCCGTACACGTTGACCTCCTGCACCCCTTCCATCTTACTGAGAACCTGGGCAACTTCAGTGGTCGCTACATTCTCACCCTTCCATCTGGGGACACAAAATGTCAACTTCAGTGGTCGCTACATTCTCACCTTTCCATCTGGGGACACAAAATGTCAACTTCAGTGGTCGCTACATTCTCACCTTTCCATCTGGGGACACAAAATATCAACTTCAGTGGTCGCTACATTCTCACCTTTCCATCTGGGGACACAAAATATCAACTTCAGTGGCCGCTACATTCTCACCCTTCCATCTGGGGACACAAAATATCAACTTCAGTGGCCGCTACATTTTCACCCTTCCATCTGGGGACAAAAACCGGTGCAATGGCCTAGTGGGTAGAGTGTTCGCCTTGCAATCGGTAGGTCGTGAGTTCGATCCCCGGCCGAGTCATACCAAAGACTCTAAAAATGGTACATGCTGCTTTCTCTGCTTAGCACTCAGCACTTAAGAGGAAGAGTATGGAAGTTAAACACACATCACTACCAGCGGACCAGCCCCCTGCTGTAGTGGCTTGCACATGTGTGGCCCAAGGGCTTCGAAGTGGAGATGGGCGCCACCCTACGCGTCTGTAGATGTATCACAGCACGAAAACAACTTTTTAAGCAAAGTTTCAGAGATACGTATAAAGCCCTTAAAGGCGGAAAATATTTCAGCAGATTTTAAGATCTATCAAAGGCATCGGAAACATACATTTGGCATTTACGGA
>NC_049980.1:34263479-34266302 GCF_000003815.2 Branchiostoma floridae | reverse complement strand
CTGAAAATTATTGCGCTTTCTGGTACAAAATGTTATGTTTATACCTCAGCAAATACAAATACAATACAATACAAAGTCAATTACAATAATCTTCTGTGTTTTTTAGCTATTCCGAAAGCGTTTGACGTATTCAAACTTTCTGTGCACAAGGTTTAATTCGAACAGGGGAGAACCTCTCACGGTTAGCTTATATGTGCTATTTTACGTTATATGAAATGTTGCGGATACCATGGTCAATATTGACCGAAGGATGCTATATATATAATTTATTTCGAACCGTCATTTACGCAAAGAAGGGAAGACCTCCCCCTTTAATATATTTGCCAAGACGTATATGAAATGTTGCGTATTTCATTTGAACATACGACATGTTTATTCTTTGAATACGCGCAGTTTAAGCGAACTAGGGGAGACCTCCCCCGTTTAGCTTATATGTTGCCAAAACGTATATGAAATGTTGCGTATTTCTTTTGAACATACGACATGTTTAATCTTTGAATCCGCGCAGTTTAAGCGAACTAGGGGAGACCTCCCCCGTTTAGCTTATATGCTGCCAAAACGTATATGAAATGTTGCGTATTTCTGTAAAACATACAACAAGTTTAATCTTTGAATCCTCGGGAGACCACCCCCGTTTAGCTTATATGTTGTCAAGACGTATATGAAATGTTGCGTATTTCTGTAAAACATACAACATGTTTAATCTTTGAATCCGCGCAGTTTAAGCGAACTAGGGGAGACCTCCCCCGTTTAGCTTATATGCTGCCAAAACGTATATGAAATGTTGCGTATTTCTGTTGAACATACGACATGTTTAATCTTTGAATCCGCGCAGTTTAAGCGAACTAGGGGAGACCTCCCCCGTTTAGCTTATATGTTGCCAAAACTTGACGTATATGAAATGTTGCGTATTTCTGTAAAACATACGACATGTTTAATCTTTGAATCCGCGCAGTTTAAGCGAACTGGGGGAGATCTCCCTTGTTTAGCTTATATGTTGCCAAGACGTATATGAAATGTTGCCTATTTCTGTTGAACATACGACATGTTTAATCTTTAAATCCGCGCAGTTTAAGCGAACTAGGGGAGACCTCCCCCGTTTAGCTTTTATGTTGTCAAGACGTATATGAAATGTTGCGTATTTCTGTAAAACACACAACATGTTTAATCTTTGAATCCGCGCAGTTTAAGCGAACTAGGGGAGACCTCCCCCGTTTAGCTTATATGCTGCCAAAACGTATATGAAATGTTGCGTATTTCTGTTGAACATACGACATGGTTAATCTTTGAATCCGCGCAGTTTAAGCGAACTAGGGGAGACCTCCCCCGTCTACCTTATATGTTGCCAAGACGTATATGAAATGTTGCGTATTTCTGTTGAACATACGACATGTTTAATCTTTGAATCCGCGTAGCTTAAGCAAACTTGGGGGCACTACCCCCGTTTTATCTATTGGCTAATACCGTCTCAAAGGTTTTATGAAACGTTGCCTTTTTCTGCTGAACATACGGCATGTTTGAAGCGCAGTTTCTGCGAACAGGAGGAGACCCTTTCCTTTTTATTTTATACCGCATATATGTTCTGAAATTCCAGGGTCTAAATCAGGGTGAGGCCGCCTGTTTTCTTTGTGGCAAGTTGACACTCGAGCTAAGAGACGGTAGAAATTCCGACTACTGCTATGAATATCTCCGCGACTCAACCTCTGCTTGAAGAATAAGGATGTAGTAGGTATAGCGTTCTGTGCAGTGAGTTGTGTTTTCTCTATAAAACGGCAAGCAGTTCTTACTACAGGTAAATGTACGAAATATGTTTATTTCTTTATCTACAAGCAAGCGTCGAGAAAGAACAGTTTGTGCACACAGGCGGTGTCTTCTCGTGTTGCTCGTGTTTGTTTGGGTTAATTATGGTGATATGCGTGGGCAGGCAAGATGTAAATTTATTCAGCGTTATTTCGTACTCGCCATGGGGCGCACGCCTCCGTCCGTCCAAGGAGGTTGAACTTCCTTGGTCCGTCTGTGGCAAAGCTGTGTCATGTGATAGGATGTATCCAATGGCAGAAAAGAGTGGGGGGTTCAAATTTACGGGCCATACGTACGACAAGGAGCGGTTATTTTCCAGGCGTTCATTTTTTAAGAGAAGTATTGAAGAAAGTTTGGGCCTGTTCTAGCCCGCAAGTTGTGGCCGCGACACCGCTTTTACCGCCTAGGACCCCCGGTGACGGAATTTGACTCAAAGATACGAGGTGGCTATCATTCTGTACAAGCTGTTGTTGCTGGAAATCGACACAGAATGGAAATCACGGCCCTTGTACCATCCGGATTAATAGAAGCCGACACTGCAAGCTGAACATGTTTCGCGTTCACAGAATCCAGGACCATCCAACAGCACGAGTCATATCGGCCACTACTCTAGATCTTACCGGATTCTTATTCCTGTGGTGACCAGATGGAACTGTACATGTGTGTTCTTTTTAACTTACGCCGAGACGCTTCACCCGACACTGGAAATGGGACTGTGGACTGCTGCACGGAATTGCGCAACCGTTGTGATTGTTTCAACTGCCGACTACATCAGAATGAAAGGCCACAAATACCTAGTAGGCTGTAGGTTTTTTTTTACTTTTCCATGTAATATTTTCTCGTAATTCAATAAAATTTCAAAGTTTCATCCATTGTATTTTCTTGCTTTGAAATGTGCTAATGATTATTCTCCTAAAATGGCACTTATCCACACGTTATAATCAACTTAATGCACACGTATATGAGATGTACAGAGGGAACTTTAAACATGCCTTAAGGGTGTTTTAGTACGTATTTATGACA
>NC_049980.1:34222203-34263379 GCF_000003815.2 Branchiostoma floridae | reverse complement strand
ATCAAATAAACATGAAGTTTAAACATGTCTTAAGGGCGTTTTAATAAGTATTTATGGCAAATTTAAGCTGCTGAAAAGGCACCTAAACACACGTTATAATCCACTTAATGCACACGTATATGAGACGTAAAGAGGCTTTAGATCAAATAAACGTGAAGTTTAAACAAGTCTTAAGGGCGTTATAATAGGTATTTATGGCAAATTTAAGCTACTGAAAAGGCACCTAAACACACATTATAATCCACTTAATGCACACGTATATGAGACGTAAATAGGCTTTAGATCAAATATACGTGAAGTTTAAACATGTCTTAAGGGCGTTTTAATAGATATTTATGGCAACTTTAAACTGCTGAAAAGGCACCTAAACACACGTTATAATCCTCTTAATGCACACGTATATGAGACGTAAACAGGCTTTAGATCAAATAAACGTGAAGTTTAAACATGTCTTAAGGGCGTTTTAATAAGTATTTATGGCAACTTTAAGCTGCTGAAAAGGCACTAAAACACACGTTATAATCCACTTAATGCAATTGTATATGAGACGTAAAGAGGCTTTAGATCAAATAAACGTGAACTTTAAACAAGTTTTAAGGGGGTTTTAAAAATCATTTACGACATCTTTAAGCTGCTTAAAGACAACTGGAAAACCGGAAAATAAGGACTAACACGGACCTACAGAAAGACCACTTAAAGGCAATATTTACGTACTCGTATAAGTGGTGTATAGATCCGTAAAGGAGGAAAATACGTCAACATTACGCATGGTTTCAGCATCCTTAAATACCGTTTTTCGTGCCGTGTATGGGCAAACTTTAAATTTTTTAAAACTTTATCTGGGGACAACACATGGGCAAACAAAAAATAACAGTTAAAAAAACAATTTCCATATGTGTAGGGCTAGGGTTGTCAAATCCCTACCCAGGCCCCACTGCTGTGTTCTTGAGGAAAGCACTTCACACTGTTTGACTCAGGTGAAAGTGATTTTAAAAGCTTTGGCGAGAGACATCCTCTCAGATGGGGCATTGAGCCTCTGTTCACCATCCTGAAGAGCTATTTAAAAAGTATGAGTCTATTCTGATGTGAGTGGATTAAACCTATTGACCACAGGATTTATGAAGCTTGTACATACCTGTGTGTTTGGTCTATAGACAAGTGTTTCACTCAGGGTTATTACAAAACAAAGATATATCTTGCGTTGCTATTGATTGGCTATTAGTGTAAGTTGTGCAAATTGTTCATACATTGTATTATCTGCTTCTGTGCATCAGGTTTACAGTGTCACCCAGTCTGACTAACATAGCTCAAATAAACTCAAATCACACCTGATCTGACCCTACCTGAAGGTGTCCCCTAGCCGATCCGCAAAGTAGATGAAGTACTCCTTGTCAATCATCATGAGGTCACCTGAGTTCAGGTACATGTCCCCTTCCTCGAAGATGTTGCGTAAGATCTTCTTCTCGGTGAGTTCTCGCTTCCCCAGGTATCCCATAAAGGGAAGACCTTCAGCTAGTTTATTCACAAGAAGGCCAGGCTTTCCTGTTAAGCAGAATTTCAACAGATAATATATACATATACATTTGTATATATACAAATAGTGGTGCGTACCTAAAGCCCGGACTTGGAATTGGACCTAAAATGTTTAGGTCCAAGTCCAGAAAAAAACCTAAATGTCCGGAGCCAAGTCCGGACTTGCAAAAAGCAATCTGTCACTTATATGAGGGCCCCCAAGGGGGGGTACCGACAACGCTCTACGCTAAATTCGGGAGGGCCGTCTACGTAATACGCTAAATTATGGACGCTTCATTACGCTCTACGCTAAATTACGAAGTTTCCAATGCATTATGCAAATCTTTATTGTCTTTTGGCTGAATTCCACCGACGGCAGAACACGTGAAGAGGAGATCTAACTTGAACTTATGATTCCATCAACAAGATTCAAACAGCTACTTTGACGATATAAAAGCGCCCGTCTTGCTGGCCAGAGGCGGCGACAGCAAATTTCTTATGTGACGTAATTTTCAGCACTTGTAGCATCGAAAGCGGAGGCGCGACAATCTTAGGGGCGTCCGGGGGCATGCTCCCCAGGGAATATTGTGAAATCTTGACCCTCTGAAACACTATTTTCTGCATTTTGAAGGACAAACTTTGCTCACAGACTAAGCTAAGTTGAATGGCATTTCAATTAGAAATTCACATGGTTTTAGCTTTGTTTAAGCTGTTGAGGACAACGCCCCCAAACATCATTTTCAAATTTCGAGTGCTGAAACTAGTGAAAGCACGAACTGTCGCAAGGTACGTACGGGAAAATTTTAAAATTTGTACCCTCTGAAGCACCATTTCCTGCATTTTGAGGGACACATTTTGCTGGTAGACTATATGCTCAATGTAATGACATTTCTGTCAGAGAGAAGTTTTTGAGGGCAACGAGCGCTGGAGAGTCGTGAGCGCCGAAGGCCCAAGCAGTCGCACAGAGGCCAAAGGCCGCCCAGAGAAAAAATTGAAATCTTGACCCCCTCAAATACCATTTCCTGCACATTTTGCTTGTCTAATAAGCTAAGTTCAGTAAAGAAATTTCTACTAGTTGGGAGGCGACGGTCCCGCAACATATTTTCACCATGTCCACTGCCGAAGGGGTGAGCCAATCGCAAGGAAGGTCCGGCGAAATTTTGAAATCTGGACCCTTTGAAACGCAATTTCATGCATTTTCACGGGTAAACTTTGCCGGTAGACTAGTTAAGTTTAATGGAATTTTGATTATGATTTACGAACAATTCATATGAATTACGTTTTACGGTAAAATCCGGTTAGCTTCTACGTAATACGTTAAATTAAAGGGGCCAATATCGCTCGACGCAAAATGCACCGATTACGCTCTACGTTGAATTCGAGCGGTCCCGCTACGGAGTACGTAGAATTAAAACCGCCGATTACGCTCTACGGAAAAGGGCTTTGGGGGCCCCTTATATTCCCTTTTATTGTTCTAAACCATTTAAAACCTTCCATAGACAGTGAAATTTGCACTGAGACAAAAAAACGTTTCGTGTTTACACTGGCTGTATATAATTTGCATGTATTTTCCACATTGCATTTCAATTTTATGCATGCAATTTTATATGCACCACCCCCCTCCCCCTCAAAATAAAATTTCTAGTGCACATAATATGCAATGATAGGTTCAGGTCCGGACTTAAAGTCCGAACCTGAACCTGAACTGCTGGACTTGAATCCGGACCTGAACCTGAATATGAGTTTAGGTACGCACCACTATATACAAATAATAACAATGATACAAATAACATTTTTTTTTTTTTTTTTTTTTTTTTTATTACACAGGCAAAATACTAAGAAAGTTCATGTGCTTCGTTTTATGCAGAACACAATTGAAAAATGTGGTTTGAGTGAGATTGTGACCCAGAAACTAAACATAATGCAATGTAAAGAGAGGCCGATACCGACCTTCAAGCACCTTTGACCCTTTGCTGATGTCACTGTTCCAGTCTGGATGTGTGACATAGGCTTTGGGTCATTTTAACTTGATAAGGATCAGAGGACTGATCGAAACCTTGATGGTAATCACTTTATTTTGAGTACGGATGCAAAGTTTAAAATTGCAATATATAGAGAGGCATAAGTGCTGGGTAATGACCTAATTTGACCTCTGTACACCTCCCATCCTTTCGTCTGATTGGCTCCCCCGTGTCGATGTCACACTCGATCAGACTAAAGGGTTTATGTTTCTGCAGGTGGGAACGGAACATAAAGTCATAAAGTGATCTCGATCCAGCTTAGCTCACTGTTTTCTAGTGGTCATGACAGAGAGTACAGACGATATGTTTTTTACCTACTCAGGTAACAAGAACATTCCCCCAAGTTGGCCCAACTTCTTATCGAGAAGCACACTGTCAGTTGAACATGTTGTATAGTACATGTGGTTTCATAATTATAAGATTTTGTAAAATCAATGGTATTTGATATGTAGAAGAAGCACAAGTGTTATTTTGCAATGTTGATTGAATGAACAAATAAACAAATCAAATACGAGCGATCGCTGTTGTTGTTTATATCCGGGGTATTCGGCGGTTGGTGCCTACCAGGACGTCAGGAGATTAGATTAAAAATTTACTTTTAAAATAGCAGACCAAATTACCGGTTAATATGTAAATCAATCGTTTGCCAAACACCTGCTTTTTGCGTCAACATGACATCATCGCGATCGCTCGTATTTTCTGTCTGAAGTTGCTTGACACCTACCCTGTATCGCGGGGAGGCCACCCCGACTGCACCGACCTTGTTGTGAAGGTTGATGAGTGCCATCGTGCCCTCTGTCATCCCGTAGAACTCTCCAATCTGCGGAATCCCAAACCGGTCCTGGAACTGCTTCCAGATGTCCGGGCGGAGACCGTTCCCAAATGCCAGGCGGACGTGGTGGTCCTTATCGTCTGGGCGCTGGGGGAGAGAAATCATAATGAGTTGAAAGTTTTAACTCAAGAGCAACAAAGAAGTTACATTATCTAGCAAAAGTGAACAGACAGTAAAGATATAACGATGATCTAATTCAGTTTTATCTTGACCCACCCCCAAACCCCACCAACACCCACCACTCCCCCATACCTAAGAGTAATTTGATTATGGTTTCAAAGACTTGTTACTCAAATCGATTCAGGATAAAAGAGTATCTTCATGATTACCCTAAAATTAGCACAGTACTAATAAGTCAAATCCACTGAGTCAGACTCCGTTAGACTCAGAAAACACGTGTGTAAACCCAGCCATCACCTTACTAGTAGGTATAGGCAAGGATACCTTATTACCTCAGGTGCAGTACATAGATACCGCAGCAGCTCTCCGATGTAGAGAATCATCGTCGCCTTGTAACGTCTGCAGTCGTCCCAAAAATGGCGTACAGAAAACTTTTGCCTCAACGCTACTGTCGCACCTACAAAATACAGAACATGCAGTCATGGTTTACTCTCCAAGCACAGGCTTTGCTCTGGCTGATTTTGACGTGTTTTAGGCGTTTTTTTTGTGTGTGTCAACTGTGTGTGGGGGAGCTTCATATTCACATTTTTATACTGTTTTCTTCATGTGACGTCACAACAGCAGTGGATTGTTCATTCCTTGACAAAGACTGATGCTGTACAGTCGAAAAAAAAAATTTGGGTGAGTCCAATTTTGGTGTTGGAAATTACAGTTTAACTATTTCAAGAATGTTTTCTTCATGTTCGCATTTGGTCTGTGTCAAATAGCAGCAGGGGCTGAACCTCTGCTTGGAGAGCAGTCAAGGTCTGCATCAGAGAAAACATGATCAAGTTAATTGACACTAGCTTGATGAACAGTGCTTAACGACTCCCTAAAAACTACATCCCTTTCTAGTAGCCAGGCATGTGAAGTGAGTGACACAGCCAGTTATGATTCCAAATCTTTGGTCCAGAGGCCATTAACTGATGAATGCCTTTACTCAGAGTCTGGCTCTCTGACTCACCTATAGTTATGGCTGTCCCCAGCCCGAGCGTGAGACCGCTAGTGTGGTACAGAGGCAAGGTGATGTAGAAGACGTCGTCTGACTTGACATCCGAATAGTGGACAAGTGTGTTGCTCACTGCGGTAAACTTCGCATGGAGAATAATGGCTGCCTTCGGGAGACCTGCACAGTGGGGGTCACCAATTATGCAAGAAAACAAGAAATGTCATTAATTTATATGATAAAGACGGTGTATATGGAGGCCCCCCATCTATAAAACAGTTTCTGTAGCCCTGGACCACACAACATTTGTGCAATCACTACAGCAGGGGGCTAGTCCACTGGTAATCTCCAAGCAGATCCTACGGTAGCATAAGATAGTATCAAAAGCTGGCAGAGGAGTGAATGTCATTGTAGAATCTGCTTGGAGACTAGTCCACTGGTAGTGGTGTGTGTGTTCAACCGCCGTACACTTTCCTGAATGCTGAGTGCTGTTATTAAACTGAGAAAGTAACATGAAGCATTTTAAAAGTCTCCAGCGTGTCTCAGCCGGGAATCAAACTTTAGACCTACCGAATGCAAGGCGAACACTCCACCCACTTGGCCACTGCACGGTATTAAAAACCTCTCTACTAGGCATACAATACTGTGAAATATGTTGTATCATACAGCACTTTAAGTCATACCTGTGACGTGAAAACGTTCAATACGGGTGTTCTGGACCGTGTGATAACTTCTGTATCACACAGGCTCAAAGTTTGTATCACGCAGGCTTTCCTCGAGTAAAAGAACCATTTCGAGCGGGCCGAGTGTGGCACAGTTGGCAATTCGAATACCTGATTCGGACGTTGGAACATTGCTGTTCGAGGGCACCAAATTTGTTCAACTTCTGGCACAAAATATGGGTTTTCTGAGATGGGTATGACATAAATAAAATACAACACGGTGTATTCTAAATGTATTGTATTGTACTCTTGACGTATTACGTATTGCACAGACTCACCAGTGGTTCCTGAAGTGTAAAAGTAGCAGAGAGTGTCTGCGGGAGTGATGGTGACCTGGACTGGCAGTGGTTGGTCAGATTCTCGCTGGACCGGTCCATCCCAGGCAGACAGCCCGGCAGGGGGGTGAGCAGAACCCTGCAGCCAGATGGTAGCACCTTCCGCCTGCAGTTCCAGCAGGACCTCCAAGGTGGCGTCCAGCAGTGGTTGTCCTGGGAGTTATTTAGTACAAAGGAAGTACCATAGTAACAAGGAGGTTAAAAAAAAGGTGATTTTTAACCTCCTTGGTAGTAAGAATAAAACATGAATAACTTTGTAAAATAATAAACATAATACATGTACTTCCATACTAATATACAAATCGGGACATTGGAATTTGGGTAACTCCAACTTTCCTTATATAAATGACACTCGGATGTTTTTTTTAATATCGTTTATACTGCAAACCTGCCTGAAGACATAACACACCAGGTTTGTACTGAACAGTACAAATGGCATATCCAGAAAGATCTATTTGATCCATTCACACTCCTACGCCATTCAGTGGCCAATGGGGCTGGAAAGATCGACTGGAATAATATCTGGAGTCACACTAGTTTATCGATATGTTTGTCCACTGAACTGTGAACTTTACCTTGCCCCACAATGATACCTGTCGCTCCTGCAACAGTGCATGACTGTGCCTGTCCAGAGATATCGTTACGGATGTTAACTGTAGTTAACGTTAGTTGTACCTTGCCCCACGATGAGTCCTGTTGCCCCAGCGACCCTAAAGCAGTGCAGTAGAGCCTGTCCCCGCAGGTTGGTGTTGAGAAGCGCCATCTTCACCCCGACTCTCGCCAGACCCAGGAACGTCCAGATGAAGGCAGGCTCGTTGTAGATCAGCAGGGCAACTGTGTCCCCCTTCTGGTACCTAGACAGTATACAGTAAAAGCCAGTTAATTGCACAACGGATAATCGCACACTTCTGTTAATTGTAGTTTGTACGAGATCCCAAAATCCCTTGGTGGTACGGTCCAGCTTAATAACTTCCCTTTGTTGCACCATTCGGATAATTGCACGAAAAGCACTGTCAGATGGGGGCTGCAATTAAGCGGCTTCTACTGTACTTGTATAAAACCTTTCACAGAGATCAGGACGCATGTGTGGCAACAGGAGTTCTAGGTAATAATTGTCAAGGGATAGGTGAGGTGAGGTGAAAGTCCCTGAAAAGAAAACAGTCCTCATTTGACCATTGCATAACAATGTCCAGATTCCTGTCGCCACACAAGCGTCCTGATCTCTGTGAAAGGGCTTATTCAAAAGAAAGGTATGATATCTGTGTTGATTGGGAGACCCAGGTTCAAACGTAGGGCGTCTCGGTTGGGACTGCATCCATCTTTTGGAAGGGGCGTTTTAAAATACTTAAATAGGGGTCCTGTGTTAGAGGTGCCCCGAGCAAGGAAAGGGCTAGCAACTGCTATGCTCACTGAAACAGCCATATGTTCCACTCCGCACAAGGACGGGGTGAACAATAACACGTGTCATAAACAAAGTCGCTTACCCCTTGCCGTGGAAGAGGTTGGCGACCCTGTTGGCCATGGCGTCCACCTCCCCGTACGTGTGGGCCTCGGTACCGAACAGGAGGAAGGGCTTGTCGGGGTGCCTCCTCACCGCGCCCGCGAACTCCGTTACCACCGAGCCGCCGGCCTGCAGGACCTTTCTGAACACCGCTGTCCTGGTTAACTCCTGCTCAATCAGCGGGCCGTCCCGCAGGTCGGCGGCGGCCGCAGCGGCCTCGTCCCCCGCCGACCCTGTCTCCTCGTCCCGGGACATTTCGTCTGGATTCACCTGAAATTTTCAGACGTAGGAATTGTTTGGCGACCAACCCAAGTGTCTGGTGGTGTGTCCGGCCACGAATGAAGCCGGTATCATCGGACTTTGCCCATTTGGTGACCTTTGTAGCTCTGATAAGTGGACATATATGTTACTTAGTGTCCCAGTTAGTGTCTCAGTTATGCATGTTTGGGGTGCTGCATGCTCTTCTGATCATTATTCGACACCACGCCCCCTTTTTGGAACAACCCATTTCGACAGCGCAGAACTGAATCGAAATTCTACGAGATAGAAAACACAATATGGGGTATTAACTCACACGTTGTAAATAGAAAATAAAACTGTGAGCATAACGTAGTCATTGTTTCACAATTCCACAGTTTCAAGAAACACAAGTGAATATTCAATATGAATCGAAAATAAATTGACCATTATCATAGCCCCTATTATCTTAGTGGTTTGTTCCACAAAGAGTAAAGTTCGGCGGGGCGATTTTAGGGTCACTACACGCTGCCGAAGGTCGGTGTGAAAGCTGAGCTGTGTGACCCCTGTTCGGTCCTGTTCCTTCTACGCTACTTCCAGCACGTTCCAGCCGTCATTCGTGTTCACCATGGGCTGGGAAACTGTCCTGTACAGCGTTCTAGCTGGGGTGGTCACAGCGCCGATTCTGATCAAGCTGTTCTACCCGCATTTCCTCACGGACGCCAGGTTCATCCTCAAGGCATGTGCTCTTGCTCATTTTTGGTGACCCTGGAATTTCTCGTTTGTCTGCTAAATAGTCACTCTCTATGTGTGTGATGTAGGGCCGGCTGTGCTTTTTTTATGATAGCATATCAGCTCGATTGTGTACTGTATCTCAACCAAACCATTGTGGTTCGTAGCACCGTGGTCTTGTAGTGGTGAGACCAGCTCCACAACTTTATACAAGGCCATGCATGGCAAGTTAGGCTTCGAATGAAAGACACATTTCATAGCGTAGGGAATGTAGTTTTTGGCCGGCTAACTTATTTGATGCGTTATCTGTCTATTTTCCTTATTTCTGCTATCTTTAACAGCGACATTTGGAGCCTGGTAGAGGATAGTCTATGGAAGTTTTACAATAAACTGGGTACAATTATCCGATTGCTATCAGGAACACGAAAACACACAGTCATGTAACACCCTCCCCCCCCCCCCCCCAAGCCCGTCTCATGGAGTCTGCTATAAAGGTGACAATAACGTCTTTAGTGACAGTGCATTGTCTCCGTGAAGCGACCTCTGGACTGTCAGCTCCTGTTACAGATCACACTGTATGAAGCAATGCACGCCTAAGTTAGTAACATTAGACAATGTTAGATGCTGAGTATTGTTTTGTAAATATTCCCTGGAGACTCACAGGCATAATTATCAACCTTGGTAACATGATCCCCTATGAAATCATGTGGGAACCCTATTATTACAGAACAATGGAATGTCCTAATGGAGCGTAGTTAAAAATGCTGTTCAGGACTGGAAAATACATTGTTCTGCATACCTAAAATGCTTCAACTGTCAAAATAATGTCTTCTAGACAAACTCTACCTGTACCACCCCATTTTGATTGTCTGTCAAAAAGGTGGCTGCACAACATTGTTTTTTGTTCTCTTGTCATCTCTGCAGCATGCTTAGATTACAGGGCATTGTACTGGAAATCATTTCAGTCCTTAGTTTTGCATTCTACAGGTGGTTTAAAAATCAGTGCAGCAAAGTAAAATCTGTGTAAACAGCCCACACGGCCCCAACCAAGGCCATCAGGTGTTGACCTTGACCCAACACACAGGACCGTCCACTGGTATTAGGCATGAGGAAAAGGAATATTGTGGTTCTGGTTACCCGACCAACCCTCAGGGCAAAACCTGCCGACTCTAGCCTTTCGTGAGATCAACTGCTGGGAGGGGACAGAAAATTTTCAATCTTTTTCAATTCTGAGTGACAAAATTAAAAATTTCCCCCCACATTTCACACTATGTTATAAGAGTTTATTTAAGACTGTGCAGTAAACATCGATACGTCTGTTTCCAAAATCTGTCCACTTAACTTCCATTAATTGTGTGGAAGCAAAGTACTAAAAATATCCTGGAGTGAGACGTACATGTAAGCTACTCTGTCATTATTCATTATCATTATTCATGCATTTATTAATACTAACAGTCTCTTTTGCCCTGTGCCCACAGTCCATCCCTATAACCAAACTAGAGAAGAACATCAGCATCATTGTTATTATCATTATTCATGTATTTATTTATCTATTGATAATCTCATCTTTCCTGTGCCCACAGTCCATCCCTATAGCAAAACTGGAGAGGAACATCAACATCATTCATTGTTGTTATCTAGTATGTATTTATTTATCTATCTTTCCTGTGCCCACAGTCCATTCCTATAACAAAACTAGAGAAGAACATCAGCATCATTGTTATTATCATTATTCATGTATTCATTAATATTATCTCTTTTGTCCTGTGCCCACAGTCCCTCCCTATAAGTATAACCAAACTGGAGAGGAACATCAACATCACTCGTACACTCCCTCACAACATAATTAATTATCATTAATGTTCATGTATTTATTTATCAATATTATCCCTTTTGTCCTGTGACCACAGTCCCTCCCTATCACCAAACTGGATAGGAACATCAGCATCATTATTATTATTCATGTATTTATTTATCTATTGATAATCTCATCTTTCCTGTGCCCACAGTCCATCCCTATAGCAAAACTGGAGAGGAACATCAACATCATTATTATTATTCATGTATTTATTTATCTATTGATAATCTCATCTTTCCTGTGCCCACAGTCCCTCCCTATCACCAAACTGGAGAGGAACATCAAGAACAATGTGTCCATCATCACCCGTTTCATCCAGCAGGCTGCAGCCCGACCGGACAGGCGGTTCCTCATGTTCGAGGAGGAGGTGTACACCTACAGGCAGATGGACCGGTGGTCTAACAGGGTCGGGAACTTCTTCCATGGACAGGGGCTGCATGCAGGTGAGACATGTGTATCTAAACATAACAGGTATGGGTACAGGTACGGGTACAGGTACAGGTATAGGTACAGGTACAGGCAGATGGACCGCTATTCCAACAGGGTCGGAAACTTCTTTCATGGGCAGGGGCTGCGTGCAGGTGAGACATAACATCAGGTACAGTACAGGTACAATACAGGCAGATGGACCGGTGGTCTAACAGGGTCGGACACTTCTTCCATGGGCAGGGGCCGCGCGCAGGTGAGGCTAGGGATGTGTAACTTAATAAGGTAAGGTACATCAGGTACAGATACAGTTATGGGTATGGGTACAGGTATAGGTACAGGTACAGGTACAGGTACAGGTACAGGTACCGGCAGATGGACTGCTATTCCAACAGGGTCGGAAACTTCTTTCATGGGCAGGGGCTGCGTGCAGGTGAGGCTAAACTTGTGTGCCTAAACATAACATCAAGTACATAGGTACAGGTGCTGATCAGTGCCTGTACCTGAGGATCAGGTTTAGGTCTGTACCTACGGTGGTGTTGTTGTGTTGGCATAATGGTTAATGTGTCTGGCCCAGAAGCCAATGTTGTGAGCTTTTTGAAAAGAGTTCTAAAGGGGATTTTCCCCAGTAAAAGCTGTAGATACAGTACATAGCGTCTGTCTTCTCTGTCTTGACCAGAGGAAGATTTGAGATCACTTTCACATCCCTAGGTGAGACAGTCGCCATCTTCATGCTGAACGAGCCAGCGTACCTGGCCGTGTTCCTGGGACTGTCCAAGCTGGGGACGACCAGCGCCTTGCTCAACAGCAACCTCCGGTCCAAGTCGCTCCTCCACTGTTTTAACGTCAGCGGGGCCAAGAACCTGATTGTGGGGAAAGGTGAGCTTGAACATGCATCAAATCCTTCTGCACAGTGCCTTTAGATGTCATTGGACAGGCCACTGATGGCCAGTGAACACCAATGGAAGTCTGTATTGGCGAAAATGTAAAAATAGGCAAGTTCAGGGTGTCATAATCTCATCCGGGAACATTCCAGGTCATAAGAACTCACCCCACAGAGCTGCCCACTATCTCAAGAGTCTAAAAGTCAGACTTTTTTAAAATTCCTACCAGCGAAAGTCACCGCAGCCCTCAAATATGCTGCCATCTTGCCTTCTCATGACGTCAAGTTAGGGACTGACCACTTCAAATTAGGGGTCAGCACAGGACTAAAAAATTAACCAGAACCTTGTTATTTTGCCTAATCTGAACGTCCGCACCCTACACTGTATCACCAATAAGAAATGTTTCTTACATTTTCCTGCTACAAGTTGAAAATAGGCTAAAATACTGTATGGACTCGAAGTTCGGCTGTGTCAATTAGGGTCATTGCCCTGATGTGAGGTATATCAGATTATGCATTTTGTAATATGATAGAAGAGGTAGAGGCAACCAAATTTTATCTGTGTTAATATATCCATAGAGTTGAGATGGCTAATTCTGGTCTATATAATTTATCCCATTCCAAGTTTAAAGTCTTTGGTTTCATTGCAGTGTTAAGAATATTTTTTTTCAGATATTAATCAAAATTTTTTACATGGTGAACCTTTCATTTCTTAACAGAGGAAGCTCTCAGAAGCGCCATCTTGGAGATTCTGCCAGAACTGCAGCAGCAGGGTGTAACAGTGTGGGTCCTGGGTGACCAGGTCCAGGAGAATGGGCTGCTGCCATTGGAGGAGAGGGTGGAAGCAGCATCTGGTGAACCAATCCCAGAAGAGCTTAGAGCAGACATCAAAATGAAAGACATTATGGCATACATCTACACCTCAGGCACAACAGGTTTGTCAATGTTTCAATGATCCTGAAAGGAAAAAAAAAGAAAAGAAATAAACTTATCCCATACATGTATAGGTGTAGTTATGACCAGTGTATATCAAAAATCTTTCAGGTTATAGATATAACTCTGCACCCATCATATCTATGCGTCCACTATGTCTTACTCTCACGAGAAAGAGCGAGAAGATCAGACGGTAAATCGAATAGTGTGTGAATTTTTATAGTAAATCTTAACTCCTACAAAGGAATTTATTCCATTGATAATACATGTAACATCAAAGATAACACAGAAGATGCTTCCTGTTTGGATGCAGGTATTACTAAAAGATTTGATTTTTAACCCATTTGTCTCATATATTCAAGCAAAACTAATCAGCATTTTGGTCTTTGTTAAAGTCACATCTAAACAAACTGTAACTTTAATAATTTGTTACACACAAAATACATTATATATTACATTCAATGACCAGCTGCCAATAAAAAGCCTTCTTTGTCCCCTCAGGTCTCCCCAAGGCAGCCAAGGTGTCCTATGCGCGGATGGTGTACGCTAGCATGTTCTTTGGCCTGAGTGGAGCTACAAAAGATGATGTAGTGTACTGTGCCCTGCCCCTGTACCATAGTGCAGCCCTGTGTATAGGATTGGCAGGAACAGTAGAAACAGGTGAGTAGTGTACTGTGCCCTGCCCCTGTAGCATAGCGTGTACTGTGCCCTGCCCCTGTACCATAGCGTGTACTGTGCCCTGCCCTTGTACCATAGCGTGTACTGCGCCCTGCCCCTGTACCATAGCGTGTACTGTGCCCTGCCCCTGTACCATAGCGTGTACTGTGCTCTACCACTGTACCATAGCGTGTACTGTGCCCTGCCCCTGTACCATAGTGTACTGTGCACTGCCCCTGTACCATAGCGTGTACTGTGCCCTGCCCCTGTACCATAGAGTGTACTGTGCCCTGCCCCTGTACCATAGAGTGTACTGTGCCCTGCCCCTGTACCATAGCATGTACTGTGCCCTGCCCCTGTACCATAGAGTGTACTGTGCCCTGCCCCTGTACCATAGAGTGTACTGTGCCCTGCCCCTGTACCATAGAGTGTACTGTGCCCTGCCCCTGTACCATAGCGTGTACTGTGCCCTGCCCCTGTACCATAGAGTGTACTGTGCCCTGCCCCTGTACCATAGAGTGTACTGTGCCCTGCCCCTGTACCATAGAGTGTACTGTGCCCTGCCCCTGTAGCATAGAGTGTACTGTGCCCTGCCCCTGTAGCATAGAGTGTACTTTGCCCTGCCCCTGTAGCATAGAGTGTACTGTGCCCTGCCCCTGTACCATAGCGTGTACTGTGCCCTGCCCCTGTAGCATAGAGTGTACTGTGCCCTGCCCCTGTAGCATAGAGTGTACTGTGCCCTGCCCCTGTAGCATAGAGTGTACTGTGCCCTGCCCCTGTAGCATATAGTGTACTGTACCCTGCCCCTGTAGCATATAGTGTACTGTGCCCTGCCCCTGTACCATAGAGTGTACTGTGCCCTGCCCCTGTACCATAGAGTGTACTGTGCCCTGCCGCTGTAGCATAGCGTGTACTGTGCCCTGCCCCTGTAGCATAGAGTGTACTGTGCCCTGCCCCTGTAGCATAGAGTGTACTGTGCCCTGCCCCTGTACCATAGAGTGTACTGTGCCCTGCCGCTGTAGCATAGCGTGTACTGTGCCCTGCCCCTGTACCATAGTGTACTGTGCTCTGCCCCTGTACCATAGTGTACTGTGCCCTGCCCCTGTACCATAGTGCAGCCCTGTGTATAGGATTGGCAGGAACAGTAGAAACAGGTGAGGGGATAGAATATTTTGATATCCGTAACCCTCAGAGACACTTTTCTGCATTTTGACTGCCAAATTTAATGACAGAAAGATAATGCCAAAAAATTTTTACTTCTGTACCTATCTGTGTCTATATAGCTGGTATAACTGCCCTTTGGAGTAACACATGATCATTCATAACGCTAGGTTACCTATTTCCTATATCCGTTGTATTTGAAAACAGCGTATTTAGGCAAATTATCAAGACGGACGGTGGTTTCAAATTGCAATATTCTAAAAATATTGCAGTTTGAAAGCACCGTCCGTTGACTTGATGTCCCGACTAACCTGCTTTCAAAAACAACGAATATAGGTTATCCAACGAAAAAAGGTGAACTAGCGTTACATCCATCTATTCATTCATCCATTCTCCATGTACCTACTCAAGTCTTGGTTCCTTACCTAGGCTGTACCTGGGTGCTGAGGAGGAAGTTTTCAGCCTCCAAGTTCTGGGACGACTGCAGGAAGTACAACGTGACGGTGGTGCAGTACATCGGGGAACTGCTGCGCTACCTCTGTGCTCAGCCAAAAGTAAGTTTGTTTGTTTGAACCTTTGTTTATTCGTCAAAGCTCAAATCGGCCTGCAGGCCATTTTTCATTGAGATCATGAAGGAAGAGGTGAGATACAGACAACGTAATAGAGATACAGTCAGTATTATAACTACCACTAAGTACATCGGGGAACTGCTGCGCTACCTCTGTGCTCAGCCCAAAGTAAGCTCACCACGAATTTTATTCTTCATCAGAATGTACTCATCTTATCTCTATAAAGAAACAAACAAACAACTTCATCCCATCTGTCCCCAAGTCTAAGTATTTGTGGCACCACAGAACATTTGGCAAACATTTTTTTCCACCCTACTCGGTTTTCTGTTTTACTCTAAGTTAGTGTTTCATTTTGTACCGTGCATGTCCATTTTCTGGTACTATCTTGACTCCCATCTGTCTGCCTCTCTCTTTTTTCTGCTGAAATAAAATTCATCTATGATATAATTGATACATGAAAGATTTCACATGCTAATTCTGTACACATACTTCTCAAGTTGACCCATTACTGATGTCACCTGGTCAGGTCATGTACTGTAAGTGTCGTAGACGGAAACTTGTCGGTGAGCACTTTTTTAGTAAAGACTTTTTGTGTAAAATCTGTCCAATACTGCTGAGGTCTGACATTGTCCTTCCTGTCCCAGCGAGCGAATGACAAGGATAACCAGGTGTGGGGCGCGCTGGGTAACGGTCTTCGTCCCGAGGTCTGGTCGGAGTTCCAAGAGAGGTTCGGTGTCAGCGATGTGGTGGAGTTCTACGCTGCAACGGAAGGAAACGTCGGCTTCGTCAATGTTCTCCAGAAGTTTGGCGCTATCGGGTACGCCTCTCCTCTGATGAGGGTAGGTGAAGAGACATTCTTATTTATCATTTATTTGTTGTAGACGAAAGGTAGTAAATTCTACCTGAAATGTCTGACAGTTTCCCAAATCATATCCAGTTGCATATTGAGTAATTGCTATGCGACATATTTATCTCCTCTCGTTTTCAGAGATTCACTGGTCCTAGTATTGGGCAAGGCAAACGTTACAAGACCATTTCCACTTGCCTGAACCAACTTTTCCAGTTCCCTGACCCTAAATTTAAATGATTCAAAGCTAGAGACAGCCCTGATCTACGGCTAAGTAGTAATTCACTAATTAGTCTAGTAGATGAGACAGTTCTGTTCTGAGCTTGCCATCTTGCTTTTTGAATAGTTTGATTTTGAACAATTGCTCCAGACAGTCTTTCATGCCACATAGCATATTTCCCTAATTTCCGAATTACTTATTTGTTTAAACTGTAGATCACAGTTTCCATTGTTTCTTGTATTGCTGTCTGTAGTCATGGCAACTCTTTTGATCTCTCCTGCAGAAATTACGACCGTGCAACTTCGTGAAGTACGACGTGGCGACTGGAGAGCCTATCAGGGATGAGAACGGGTGGTGCATCGAGACCAAGCCAGGTCAGGGTTTATCTTTGGCATTTTCTCTAACACAAAGGCTTCAGTTTAAGTTTTTTCAGTACGCTAACATTTGTCGCTACTTGCATATTTATGTCGTATCAGTGACGCAAAAACGTTCGATACGGGTGTTTCGGACCGGGCCATAACTTCCGTATTGCCTTCCATAAAGGCGTATCACACGGGGCTTTCTTTGAGTAAATCGAACCATTTCGACCGGCCCGAGTGTGGCACGGTTGGTAATTCGAATATCTGATTCGGACGTTGGAACATTGCTGTTGCAATACTTTTTGTTCGAGGGCACCAAATTTGTTCAACTTCTGGTGCATTTCGCATCAAAACATGGGTTTTCTCAGGTGGGTATGACATAAATGAAATACAACACGGTGTATTCCGCATCACCATCGGTCCCAGCCCTCCCGCCCGTGGTCGGACTGGTACCTCGGGTGATACAGAATACGCTCATCTGTGTTGGTAGTAAATGTAATAATGCTAATAAATGCTAAACTATCTTCTAACACAAAGATGTGATTGGTCATCAGTATTGATCCTGAAGAAGGCAGCAGTGGTCGTAGAAAATTTGTATATATTTTTGTGTTAGAAATGCATTATAAATGCTTGCATATTTGTATTGCCCCTAGTAAACAGACTTGTTTTTCACAACCAGTGCTTTATTTCCACCAATGTTTCAATAACCGCCTGTCGCCTTCCTCAGGCAATTCTGACTTGTATTTAACCCCTGTGATGAATACAAGTTGGTAACAATACACTAATATCACTTATTGAATACTGTAAATGCATTTAAGTTCGTGAGGATTTAATTTCGCGATAGTGGGAAAAACGACTTTTCGCGGTGGTTTTAATTTCGCGGTAACACCATCGACTGCAGTCTAATACCTTAATAGAAAAATGTTCGCAGGTGAAGTGGTTACCGCGAAAACCGCGAACATTAATCCACCGCGAACATTTTCTGCATTTACAGTATTAGAATTGGCATGTAATGACATTAATAGATTGAAATTTTTCTTATGGAACTGAGGTTTAGAAAAATTGTTAGTATCCAACATTCCCCCTTCCAGGTGAGAACGGCCTGGTGATCGCGCCCATCACACAGAGGACGTTTTTCGACGGCTACGCGGGGAAGAAGGCCCTGAGTGAGAAGAAGATCCTGCGTGACGTCTTCAAGAAGGGAGACGGCTACTTCAACAGCGGAGACGTTCTGTTCATGGACACAGACTACTTTGTTTACTTTGTAGACAGACTCGGAGACACGTTCAGGTACTGGTAGTGTTTGGGGAGAGTTGTAAGGCCAAAAGGCCATTTCAATAGCCGTTGGGACACAAACATTTGTGCAATCACAGAGTTTAACTGTAGGTTATGGTCTTTGTCTGTGAATAGTTTCATCAGGTTGGTATGTCACTGAATAAAGAGACTCTCCTTGCATAACCATTACCTTTATTCTCACCAACGTTTCGGTGACCGTCTGTCATCTTCTTCTGTGAGCAGCGACACCTGTCCTGCACTACCATGTGAACCAGTTAGAATTGCCCAGAAGAAGGTGACAGACGGTCACCGAAACGTCGGTGAGAATAAAGCATTGGTTGTGTAAAAAGTATCTCTTTATTCAATGGTCTTTGTTTTCAACACAAGTACTTTGTGCTAAAGTAGGAAAAGTATTTCTTAAATCTTAGTATCAAGTATGACTCTATCAACTGGGATTGAACTCACGACCTAGAGTAAAGCCTGCTCTCTACTCACTTGGCCTTAGAGCCAGTCTCTCATTAGTTAGTAGCAGTATCCAGTATTTGAGTAGACTGCCCTGAGACAGTAAGGTACACCGGGTGGTTCTGTACACCGGGCTATGCTTGTGAGGCGCCTTCTCTTGACAGACTCTTCTAGCTTTATATTACTATTAGGTTACAAATGTTAACAAACATGAATGAGAGATAGTGCAATCCCTTACTGTGTGTCCTGTACATGTATGTATCCCTGCAGATGGAAGGGAGAGAACGTGGCGACCACCGAGGTGAGCCAGGTCCTGTCGGAACATGAACCCATCCAGGAGGCGAACGTCTACGGAGTCAAAATACCAGGTGGGTCACAGTGTAGGATGTAGTTATGATCACACCTGGCTCAATATCAACTCAAGGAAAATGGTTGGTGAGTGGGGCTGGTTGCTACAGACATGAGGGTTTTTGTTGTACAATAGAAGCTGTTTAATTGCATACCCTATTTCCAGCGTTTTTCGTGCAATTGAGGCATATGCAGAAATGCGAAGTCACTAACAATGGAGTGAATGGGTTTGGGGATTTCGTGCAATCGACTGATGTACAATTGACTGGCTTCTTAACTGTACACATAACGGAGCAGTAGACTAATGTCAACCCACATCAAAATCTCACTCACATGAAAACGTCTGAATTGCCCAGTCGGGCTAGTGGGGTAGAACATGCCTGATCGGCACTTTCACTTGCCGTGAACGATTGGACTATTGGCCTTGCCCAACCCTGCTTTGTAACCGCTGAACCCTGGAATATATAGAGCCTGTTGTGCATTGCTTTTGACGACTATAAAGAACGTGCAACAAATACTGGTAACAATAAGTTAAAGCCAAGATCACGTCTCATAACTCTTTTGCTTATCAGAAATGCCCATTCTTCCTTCGGGATACGACGGTCGAGCTGGAATGTGCATTGCTTTCTAAGGCTATAAGGAGCATACGCCAAATGATGGTAACAATAAAAGCAATAACCAAAATCACGTCTCTCAACTCTTTTGATCATACTAGGAAGGTAAAGAATTGCCCATATCTCCTGCAGGTCACGACGGCAGGGCGGGAATGGCCTCGATAATCGTCCGTTCCGACCACAGCCTGGACCTCTCTCGGCTGTACGAGCACGTCACCCAGTACCTCCCGTCCTACGCTGTACCACGATTTATTATTAAAAATGTTTGTCAATTCTTCCGGCAGGTTATGACGGGCGGGCGGGAATGGCGTCGATAATAGTCCGTCCCGACCACAGCCTGGACCTCCCTAAGTTGTACGAGCACGTCGCACAGTACCTCCCGCCCTACGCTGTCCCGCGATTTCTCCGGATGCAACAAGCCATCGATGTTACTGGGACCTTCAAACAGAAGAAGGTCTGTTTGTTTCTTTGATTAAGTTTTAACACATTTGTGGAAGGATTGACATAACAGGTGACCTTGTCGAGATGTCAATTTTAGTCAGGTTACTGTGTCTGCATGGAATTGGTACCCGGAATCTTCTAGTTCACTGTACTTTTGTCATGTCAATAAAGATTTCTTTGTAAAGATTTCCACTGGCTGGGGTTAATGAACTGTAAGGTCGGCCACTAGGAGCACGATTTTAGGCTACGGTGTCTGCATGGGATTGGAACCCAGAACCTTAAGTTAGATTCTAGTCCACCACCCTAACCACCAGGCCACCTTGCCCCCCACAGGTCGCGTCTGTAGAAGAGGGCTTCGACCCACGGCAGGTGAGTGACCCCCTCTACTTCATGGACACCAGCAGTAAAACCTACCGACCTGTAGACCAGGACTTGTACGACAAGATCATCAAGGGAGAGGTGACCGTCAACTGATGAACTAGACATGCCATACTGTAAATGCATTTAAGTTCGCGGGGATTTAATATCGCGGTAGCGGGAAAAAGGACTTTTGCTAACATTTCGATGTCTCTCAGATACCTTCCTCAGAGCTTTTGACTGAAGTTCTGCTTCTTGCCGCAATTTGTAGCCAATGTTTACTATAGGTGGCGCTTATGCAAAGAGAACACAATCCCAAACGTGGCTGAGTTTACATGTATATCCCCCCTCATGAGAACAAATTGGATGTGTAAAAGAATTCTCCGATATTCTAGAAGCACAATGATACTATGGTATTTATTGTAGAATTTGGAATGACAAAAATTAGAAGCCCTAATTAGCTTGGTGACCAAATGACCAACATTTTTGGTGACAAAATTGCTGACAAATAGACCTATTTTCATCTTTTTGTTGGAAATCTGCACAATGATCTAGGAGGACCAAAAAATTATGATGATAAAAAAGACTTTTGAGGGGATAATATTTTTGGCCTCAATATATCATTTAAGACATTTATTGACAGATTATTATTAGTACTATAAATGATAAACAGACAAGGCAGCTTTTTTGCAGTTATTGCAGATAGCCTAAAAAGCTTGGTTTATTTTCTGTTGTAATGTACATGTAGATAGGAGTAAATATGGTGTAAGAAATTTAAAGTAATTTTCTAGCCAACAAAAATAAGATGTAAATTTCAGATACTACTGTAAATCTTGAAAATGTGGTTTTGCTTTTGTCATTTATTTCTGTATGCAATCTCCAGCCATGAAATCATAACACTGCAAAAATGTGATTTGCCATTATGATAATGATTCTACTTTACTTCAGAATTCTTTCAACTACAAACCTCAAACACTGTGAAAACATCTGTTATCCAAAATCATGAAATAAAACCACTGTACAGCAAAAGTCATTCATTAACAGTGCCACTATTACAATTCTGCATGATGTATATTTTTTACATGCTGCATTTTGCAAGTAGATAAATGTATGCTGGGCAATGGTTAGCCTATTGAGCAATGCAATTTTTGTACCTTGTATTTTGTCTACCTCTAAAGAATCAGAAAATAGTAAATTTGGCTCGCCTAATATAATTATAAGGGGAGTGACATTCATTTAGGTACCACTTTGTTTCTGTATTGGAACTCTGGTTGTGAATTTGCTAAAACTTTGGTGCTTTTATCATGGTGGTAAATTTTACACTTTCTGTACATTTATACAAATGTATATCATTGCCAATGCATCTAATGAGACTCCTTAGAAATGTGTCATATTTGTCTCTTTGCGTTTTAAGACGTCATGCAGTAACTGACCATGTGCCATGCAGATATCTCCACCCTTCCACTTCCCAATACACTAGAGGGACGACTGAGAATTAACAGTATTGCAGATTACTTTGTGCTAATCATGAATAATTGTGTACAAAAAAACAAGCCAAATCATGTCATTGATAAGGTCATATTCTATTATGGGATGTAGAACATTTATCTTTTTCACAGAATATCTTTTTTTTCAAAAAAAAAAAAAAAACTGATCATTTTCTTTTATAAATTGTACATGTAGTTGGGTCATCCTTTTAATTTCCAAAATTCCTTTCAGTCATATTGAATATTATAGGAACAACTGTAAATGTATTGATTATGTTCTTTGTGACCTCACATTGTATTAATTAGGGATCAAAAAACGAAAGTTTGTTGATGAGTGAATAAGATTCTGAACATTCAATTTGAATGTAAGTATTATGTTCAAAGCCAATGTTTGAGACAATATGAGAAAGAATATGAGTACAATTGGATCAGTAAATTTGTGTGTACAATTGGAGTAAAAATGCCTGATAAATTCCCCCTCCCCCCATTCTACCTTCTATCAGTGCCTTACATTGTGTGAAGTCAACACATATACATGTGCAGTATTTGATGAGATGATCATGAAAATATATGTCATATTAAGTAATTTCGTGTTACCCTGGGTGCCAGACTTTTAACTACCGGGGGTAGGTCTGGTAGAGAATCTGTTCAGCAATCAAGGCAGATACTGTAAGTGCATTTAATTTCTTGGGGATTTAATTTTACAGCAGCGGAAAAATGTAGTGTTCACGGTGCTTTTCAATCTTATTTTTCAATCTTATTTACAGTACTGTACTGTAGTCACACACTGTTTTATGAATATTCGCGGTGGTTTTATGTTCGTGGTTCAGAGGCCACCGTAAATATAAAACCACTGTGAAAGTTTCTACATTTACAGTACCCGGTAAGCACTCCACAGGTAGGCTGGAAAACTCTCCCTGCCTGACAAATCTCCGGAGTGCTCATCTAAGGTCGTCGGGAAGACCTGCCTTGGCTGCCGATCAGATTCTCTGCTGGCCCTGGCTGAAAGTCTGGTACCCAGGGTATTTCATGTACATTAGAACTGAGTGTTGCAGCGATGGAGTGCAAGTGAATGATGTGAGTTCACATCTTAGTTTGACTGGAAACCCAGAAAAATTCAGCCTCTCTTCTTATTAATGGTTGATATACTCATGGACACAATATAAAAAACATCATGAACGGAAAACTGTAGCTATCATTGTTTTTTTATTCAACATTGCTTGTGTGTTCAATTCAGTACCTATATAGTATTGAGTATGCAATAACTGGCAGAGATTATTAACCATTAATAGGTCAATTTTTAAACTTGCAATGGAATGTAAAAAAAAATGAAGTAATTTCACTATTTGCCAACATTCACTGGTAGAATTCATAAAATATTATAAGCATTCACTAGATATGCATAGTCATGATAAAAATATATCTATGTCTCCTTTTGATAGTACATTCCAAACTCCTTAAAACTACATGTACATCATTTACATGTATTCCCTTTTGATTAAAAAAAATATCAAAATCATGACGTTCACTGTGATATCTGAAGTTCACTGCAATAGATTCAAATTTAGGCAATACCCCATTTGTTTGTTATATGCACATAAAGAAGCAATCAGAAAAACAATATGAAAATAAACAGATTTTTTTGCACTATTAGCCCTTGATTAGAAAAAAAAAGCAGTGGCTGTAGCTGTATCCAGTATAGTATGTACAAATGTGTGAGGTATGAAAGCCCTCCCTTCTGTAGTTACATGTAGATTCCTGGAGACACAGTCTTCTCTGAAGTTGAATTGGATTCTTGTTAGAATCTACTAGAAGCTACAGGATACAGTAAACCAGAACATTAACAGAATTCTATCAGAATCGTCTTCAGAGTACTTATCAAAATCTAACTACAGACGGGCGTGCCCAACCACAATCCTCCTGTAGACTGTGTCGTCTAGCGGAACGTAGGTTTTCCTGCCGTTGTCGATCACGAACAGCGGATCCGCGACCCTCCTGGGGTCGAACCCTTCCTTTACGAGAGCCGCCTTCTGGTGCTTGAAGGTTCCTGTCACCTGTGATTGTGCATACGGACTTGTAAGACTCATTAGGACTTTAAACGATACAAACTGTATCTTTGTTTTTGACAAAGATTTAAACGCATACACACAACTAAAGTTCAATTAGCTTGGGGAAGCTTTCGAGACGAACTCTGTCTCTTTGTCAACCCGGAGGTCTCATCTTGGAGTTTCTTTGTCACGTGACGTTTGATGGACATCATCACGTGACAAGACACAGTATCTCTGTTATATACGTTGTCTGACCCTTGCCTCTTCCCTCATGACCTCAATGAAAAGCGACCTGCAGGCCGATTAGAGCTTTCATGACTAAACAAAGGTTCAGACAAACAAACAAACAAACCTGTATCTCCTGTGTGAGCCGGAGGAAGAGCGGCTGTGCGTAGGTCGGGAGTTTCTCTGTGATGTACCTGTACAAGATATATGTAAGGTTAAGATGTCTTAGATTTCTGAAAATGTGCAATAATATTGTTGTAGTAAAAAGGCCTGATAAGTTCAGCCATTTTACCATTCTACAAAGCAATTATAGTGCCTTATTTCATGTGAAATTGGCACATATAATATTTTGTGGGATACAGGTATGATAAGGAATTCAAGTAAGTTACCAATTCTATCTGAATAGAGTTACTTAAGTCCTGGAGTAGTTATAGTGCACTTTTCCCAAGAACACACCTTCTAGCTAGGTATCGAACCCGGGACCTCTTGATCTCAAGTTTTCTAGCCGAGCCACTCGGCTATTGATTAAGCAATGTATATTGTATGTAAATGTTCAGAACCATGATATGTGCAGACTAGGGGTGGGTACCGGTACAGAAAATTCAGGTCCCGGTTCAGGTCCAGAGGATCAGGTCCAGGTCCGGACCTGAACTTGGACCTGCTTCAGTATGACTCATACCAATGGTCCATTTCACTACAAAGAAATCTGTTTGGTGGAGTATTAGACTCACACTGGTGTACATGTTTTAAAATCCTACAACGCTAACTGCCTCTGTACGATTGACTGTAAAACTTGGTAGAAATGACTGTAAACTCTACTCTACTTCAAACTTCTTATTTTCTTCCACTTGCAAGTGCCAAAACGTGTGAAAGCCTGATCAAATAATCTGTTAATTTCCTAATCAGTCCAACATCCGGTCCACCTAATTTTTTCAGGTCCGGTTTTTCTGGACCGGTCCAATGAGAAAAAACGGTACAGTGTACCGGTGTGACAGCGATCTCGCCCCCCCAGCGATCTCGCCCCCCCGGGGGGCGAGATCACTAGCGTTTTCGCCCCCCTTTAGCGTTTTCGCCCCCCCCCCAAGAGCAGCTGGTAACTACATATTACAGGTGCGCTACCTGGTACTATACTGCACCTGGGGAGTAACGTATATGGTGTGTTACCTGGTACCTATATGACACCTTATTACTGTACCGTAAGATGTCATACCTCGAAAGTCGATACCATATCGTTCGGTGCAAACATGACATTGAAATGAAAAAGACAATTTTTGCAGCTGAGATGGCATAAAAACAGTGCTACTGCGAACGTATAAATCAACACCGTCTATGGTACACGTCAGGTATATGTTTTCAATTTGTCACAGTGTTTTCTTTCTTGTGCTGGAAACATTTCCAAAGCACTAACAAAAACACACGTGAATAATAGTTTCTTATTATAAACACTATCTACGCGCAAGTTGATAGAGCTGTTGCTAAATGCTAAACAAACACTGGTAAAGTACCAGTCTTAAGAAACACGGGTAAATGCATCAGTTCCTAAATACTAGAAAAACAGTCATGTTGGAGGTGAAGATATCCCTTGGCCAGGTGCATATACCAAAATGTGCGTTATTCTAATTAATACCTAATATTTGCATAATTAATAAAGAAATTACATAGTTCTTTTGTGGTCACTTCATGCTAGAGACTTCATATTGGAGATATATAGGCTGCTTGAGGACAGGTGAATACAATGAAATACATCTTATGTCAAGACTCAGGTATATGCAATAATGGGAATACAAGGGACCCAACCCTCCTTGTCTGAAACAAGTTCAACTATCTTATCACCATGTAATTACGTTAATATTGATACTATGAATGGAGTTATGTATCAAACTCGTGTACTTATATCATTCTGAAACTGCATTTTGTGATTTATACCAATCAACTTCTAAAATGTCATGTAAACCCGTTTTTTTTGGGGGGGGGCGAAACCGCTAAAGGGGGGCGAGGTAGGGGGGTGAGATCACTAACCGGGGAGGGCGAGATCGCTAGTGATTTCGCCCCGGGGGGGCGAGATCGCTAGTGATTTCGCCCCCGGGGGGGGCGAGATCACGGGGGGGGCGAAATCGCTGTCACACCGGTACCCAGCCCTAATGCTGACGTACCTGTACCAGCGCCGGAAGTCCGGCTGCTGCCCCGGGAGGGGGATGATGGAGGCCATGCCTGCCCGACCATCCTGACCTGAAAACACACGAAAAACTCTCAGAATAACATGAAAGTTATTTGCATTTTTTTTTAACACAACCAAGCAGTCAGAAAGCAACTGGATTTTTGAAAGGGCCAGACATTTCAAATAAATCTGTTATCTTTCATCAGGCATATGTATCCACAATTTAACAAAAGAATGTAATTTTAGAAAAGTTTCCTGACCTGGCACCTTGACCCCGTACACATTGACTTCCTGCACCCCTTCCATCTTACTGAGAACCTGGGCAACTTCAGTGGTCGCTACATTCTCACCTTTCCATCTGTAAGAAAAAAACACATGAAACACAAAATAAATTCAAAGTAAAAAAAATAAGATTTTTGACTGTCCTACTGTCTTCCATTCATCGTGTAACCTTGCGGACACGTGGCATCAGTCACAAAGGACTAACACTCATGGACCCATGAGTTGCTGCAAGGCTATAACCATTGCTGACAGTTGAAGACCAGGCACGTTTCAATTTTCACTAAGTTGAATAATCATCTCAGACTCTTTTTATGTATACCACCTTAGCAGTCCAATCATCTACACATGCTGCCTAATGAAGCACAAATTTGTACTGAAAGGTGTAAAACTACTGGTAAGTATTGTCATTGGACGACCATATTGCCATCTGATCTCCCCTACCTGATATAAGATTAGACCCACAGTACAGCAGTGCATCACCAACGAGGAAATCCTCAGGAGGGCCAACTCCCAACCCTTAAGCAAGATCATCACAGGGAAGAGGATGCAGCTGGCAGGGCACATCCTGTGCCTACCGAACCATAGGTATTCCAAAGCAGCCAAGACTTGGATTCCTCCAGGTGGTAAACGAGAGAGAGGAAGACCAAAAAACACATGGAGGAGGACATTCAATGAGGACCTGAGGGGAGTCAGCATCACATGGGGAATGGCAGAGCAGGCTGCGTCTGACAGAGGACGATGGAAACTACTTGCTGCCTAATGTGCCTCACGGCACAGGAGGACCTAAGTACTAAGTAAGTACAGCAGACATCCCTACCTGAATGTGTCTCCCACCCGATCCACGAAGTAGATGAAGTACTCCTTGTCGAACACCATCAGGTCCCCCGTGCTGAAGTAGGCGTCCCCTTCCCGGAAGACGTCCCGTAAGATCTTCCTCTGAGTGAGCTCTGGTTTCCCCAGGTAGCCGATGTAGGGCACGGCCGGGTCCGTGGGGCCCACCAGGAGGCCGGGCTGACCTGGAAAAGGGTCATTGATTTTGTTGGGATAATCTTTGATGCATCCAGTGGAATTATGAGTGTTGATATTAAATCTGAAATGTCTCTGAACTTATTTTATACCTGGGCCATGATAATGTTAGGTACAGGTTTTCTGGACCAGGTAATTACTCAAAGGTTATCACATGGGCTTCTACTGTTATCAAACTGGCTTCCATTGATTAATTTGAATGCACTTCACATGCGCCACGAGTGCCGTTGTCAAAAATTCATATACTTAGAACCAGATTTGGACTTAAGAGTTGCTCTCAAAGTCTCATGTTGTTGCAACCTTTTTCTATGGAGACAACAAAATTTTCTCAACTCGTGCCACTTTGCATTGCAGTTTTGTTTTCTTGAGTGAGCTAGGGTCCGCAGATTTTAGCTTGGGTCGATTGGGTAACCGGAAAGCCAACATTTTTTTTTCAGGGCCAGACCACTGACCTCTGCATTAGAATAAAAACTGACCTATTTTGACCTCCTTGCACCATCCGTCCTTCCCTCTGATTGGCTCGCCTGTGTCAATGTCACACTCGATCACAGACGACGGCCGGTATTTCTGGGGTTAAAGAACATCAGTCAGCGGCAAATCTGAAGGTCATGATCCTACGTTACATCATCTATGTGGTAGTTTGTACTCTCCAAGCAGAGGTTAGGCTCCGGCTGTTGTTTTTTTTACGTTTTTTTAGTTGCTTTTATATACATATAGGGCTTTCCATTTTTTATTTTATCTTCCTGTGTCAAAACTTAACTAATTGGCTGGCGTACTTCAAGAAAAATGACAAAATAGAAAGCCCGATAAACACGACTAAAAAACGTTAAAAAAGAGGCCAGAGCCTAACCTCTGCTTGGAGAGTAGTAGTTTGCAGGTGAGACAGATGTGCTCTATGTAGCAGAGACTGTCATTCTCGTATACAGCTGTAGGGCTGATGTTAGATTAATATTAGGATTTTACCTTGATCAATACCCACCAAAGGTAGGCAGGTAGGTACTGTAAATGTATTTAAGTATGTATTTGCGGGGATTTAATTTTGCGGTAGCGGGTAAAGGGACTTTTCGCGGTGGATTTAAGTTCGCGGTAACACCATAGACTGCAGTCTAATACCATAATAGAAAAATGTTCGCGGTGGTTTTAAGTGACCACGAACATTAATCCACCGTGAACATTTCTGCATTTACAGTATGTTGTTGGCTGATACAAGATAGGGTACGCTAGCTATATATTAGGTATCCCGTCTGGGTGAATGATGTATCACCGTATTGTGTGGCTGATACGAAACGGCACTTCACCAGGCCTCCATTCGGGTGATTTGTAGTGAATCACCAACTCCAGACGGAAGGATTTGTACCATCGTACACCAGGGCATCAGACCATAGGAGGCCAAATATAAAGTACAGATTCAGGTGATTTGTAGTGAATCACCAACTCCAGACAGAAGGATTTGTACCATCGCACACCAGGGCATCGGACCAAAGGAGGCCAAATATAAAGTATATCAGTGACACTTCCTTGGAGGAAGAAGTAATGGACTAAAGGACCGCAACCTATAGCTAGATAGAGATGCCTAGAGCGACATTATTTGTGGCACCTCGTACGAGGATGAACTCAACTGAACTGAACTGAACACTTACCCTGTACATAGGCGAGTACACCCCCACTGCTCCGACCTTGTTAGAAATGTTCGTCAGTCCGACGTTTCCCTCCGTCATGGCGTAGAACTCTCCGATCCGCGGAATCCCGAACCGGTCCTGGAACTGCTTCCAGATGTCCGGACGGAGACCGTTCCCGAACGCCAGGCGGACTTTGTGGTCCTTATCGTCTGGGCGCTGCGGGAGAGATTATTACTGTCAGCAGGATGACTCAACTAACATGCCATCAAGAAAACATATCATAGATGTTCCTTGCTCATTCTTGGCAAGACTTAGCCTCCATAGCAGGCTCTCTGGAGTAACACTGAGAATCGCCCTTAGGCATCTCATTTCAAAAGCTAACAGGAGAATCTCATCAGACTTTTTCTGAGTCCAAGTTTCATATGCATAAGTGAATAGGAAGTATAAGTGCCGGGAAAAGATGCATTTTAAGACAAAGCAAGAGGAGATTAAAGAATCCTTCCATTGTACCTATTAACACACGTGTTGGAATAATTCATAAGTCATAAAAGGCAATTCGCATGTTTGCGGCAAGCACAAAAATTTGGGTTGACATTGCCCACTTTTTTGTGTTGAAAGTTACAGCAGCTGTTCAACATTGATTGAGCATGTTATAGAATGATATTCTTGAACAAGAGACAAGAGACTTCAAAGTCTAGAACAAAGCAAGAATGACATCAAAAAAGCAGCAATATACACAAATCACACATCTCAGCCCTACCTCAGGCAGAGTACATAAGTAGCGCAGCAGCTCTCCAATGTAGATAATCACAGTGGCGTTGTAATGCCTGCAGTCCTCCCAGAAATGGTGGGCAGAAAATTTTCTCCTGAGCGCTACCGTTGCACCTGCAACATACATGGAACAACAACAAAAGTTAAAATTTAAGGACGACTTGGTACGACTATGAGCCAGGCATTGAACTGACAACCTACCAACTGCAAGGTGAACACTCGTTTGTGTTATCCCAACGGTGTTAAAGATAACCTGGACGGACAAAAATCCTTGGTGGAAGCTACAGGTGGCTTGGGGACGCCTTCAAAGGCCACATACTGTTTGTTTTGCTATTGTTATCATTGTTGACGAAGTGTATCAGCGACCTTTTGCATACGATTATCTCATTAAAAACATGTTTTTCAAGGTCTCAGTTCAGTCTTTCTAGCTCCTAGAATAGTGTTTTCGCGACAATGGGAATTGGCTGACGGAAATAAATTTCGACCTGGCTAGAGCCCTGGTCAGACAGTTTCCCAAATCACATCCAGTTGCTTGAGTAATTGCTGTTTGGCGCATGTCATCCCAAATTTAACAGTACTGTAAATGCAGAAATGTTTGTGGCAGTTTTCACAAAGCAGTCTTACATACATACATACATATTCATACTCATTAAAAATAACAGTCTAACTGCGAACTTAAAACCACCACGAACATTTTTCTATTGCAGTAAGAGACTACAGTGCATGGTGCTACCGTAAACTTAAAAACAACACGAACACTCCACTTTCCCGCTAACACGAAATTAAATCCCTGCAAACTTAAAAGCATTTTATACTACAGTAATTGGGCAAGTGTGAACCTTTTCTTATGGTTGTCCCTACCCCCAGAATGAGCCGGCTGGAGTGGTACATGTTATCCCAAATTTTATAGTTACTGATGAACAGCGAGGTGTGAAGACTAGCCGGCTGCTGCCTACGCCTTGGTCAGTACCCTGGGAAACCAGCTCGAAGAAGCTTCGTAAAGAAGAGTTACCGATCCCCTGCCTAATGGGCACCCTCCCACCTCCATACACCCGCCTCACTACCAGCTGGCCCAACTTACGCTGGCCCCCAACTATCGCTTGCTTCTCGAGAGGCAAAGCGATAGTTGAGGCCAGCTTTTTGTGGGGCCGGCAGGTGTTGGGCAGTGGGTGTTCCGTGCGTGCGTGTGGTGGGGATCGTCAAACTAGGCCTTGCGCGCCTCGAAGGAGTCTGCATTTTCCCAGGGTACTTTGTTAGGGATCCCAGCAGCAGTGTCAGGGATCCCAGCAGCAGTATATAATCACATACATGTTCTAGAAACTACATGTACCTTTGCTAATGGTTGTCCCGATGCCCAGCATGAGCCCGCTGGAGTGGTACAGCGGCAGGGTGACGTACAGGACGTCCTCCGAGGTGAAGCCCTGGATCAGGAGGAGACTGTTACCTCCGATGATGAACTTTGTGTGCGGAATTATCGCCGCTTTGGGGAGACCTGTGTGCAGTCAACAGTTTGACTCAGTAAAGAGGCTTGCTCAGAAAAAAAAAAAAAACAGAAAATAAAACATTGTACTTTGTAGTGTAGCTCCTTAGATCAGGTAAATCACTGGATAACAAAGCTCTGTGTCCACAAACAGAGACGTAATACCCAGCTAATTTTTTGTCTCTCATGGCATACAGTATGTTTGCTCTGCAGCAGTGACACCTGTCCCCGTCACAACTGAGAACTGGCATAAGGGTATTTTCAGCCAAAGTACGGCCAAATAGTTCTGATGACTACTTGGGCTTTGAACAATTTCTAGCAGCTCGTCCGTTGGGATTCAAACCAATCTGCGTGATGTCAGCTATGCACCAAAATTGCATAAAAGACAATGACCTAAACTTTCCGAAGTGAACACCCAGCCCAATTTGTGATAAGATTTTCAACAAAAAATACAGTCAACACTTAGGCCATTTTGAAATTAGGCAAGCTCCTGCTGATCAACAAATTCGACCGGCATTTGATTGAATTGTGACCAAAGCTTAAGGTAAACAGACCTAGGAGAGAAACAGCTGTGTGGCAATTGCTAACAACACCACGACAAAGCAAACACTTAAATGATTGTAATCCACACCTCTCTGTTTACTGAGCTCCTGTGTTAGATGGATAAGTC
Organism: Branchiostoma floridae; assembly: GCF_000003815.2. Lineage (NCBI taxonomy): Eukaryota > Metazoa > Chordata > Leptocardii > Amphioxiformes > Branchiostomatidae > Branchiostoma > Branchiostoma floridae. Next base: position 34,231,206 of record NC_049980.1, on the reverse strand, counting down.
TTTGCTTCAAATCTTATCCTGTTTAAAGTCATCCTCGATTGACCCATCTCTAGTAGGTACAGTAAAACCTGCCCAAGAAGGCCAGACAGGGAACTAATAATACCTGGTCTATGTGGACAGGTGGTCAACCTTAAGACAAAGTTTAATGCTTGTTTCAACAGGAAAATTCTATACAAACCAGTGGTTCCTGATGTGTAGATGTAGCACAGAGTGTCTGCGGGAGTGATGGTGACCTGGACCGTCAGCGGTTGGTCGGATTCTCGCTGGACCGGTCCATCCCAGGCAGACAGCCCGGCAGGGGGGTGAGCAGAACCCTGCAGCCAGATGGTCGCACCTTCCGCCTGCAGTTCCGGCATGAGCTCCAAGGTGGCGTCGAGCAGTGGTTGTCCTAAGCAAATGCCAAAAATAAGTAATATGAAAACTATACGAAAATGGTTATGTGTTTGAATTTCTTGCAGAAGAAGAGTTTGAAGATCTCATGACTCTACAGTCTCTCGTATGTCTTTTTTTATTGTAATTCGATAATTATGCAAATAATGTTTTGATTAACATGATATTTATGCACAGAATAATTAGCATTTTTAAAATACATAATGTTAACAGTGAAAACACAGACAAACCAAAAACAACATCTTTATGTACCATGATAGCCTCCTTCATGACCTGGACTATGATACACTGTAAATCACTAGTTCTGTCACCTCTGACCTGTTCTACCTGCCAGTCTAACAAGTCTCTGACCTTTAGTTATAGATGTTAGTTATACAGTAGAAGCCACTTAATTGCACAGCCTATTTGCCAGTGAATTTTGTGCAATTATCCGGCAAGTGCAATAATGCAAAGTTATCTAGCTGGACTGCACTGTTTTGGGAGTTGGGGATTCCGTGCAGTTAACAGAAGCGTGTGTTAATCCGATGTGCAATTAACTGGCTTCTACTGTAGAAGTTAGCCGTACCTTGCCCCACGATGAGACCTTTCGTCCCTGCGACCCTAAAGCAGTGCATGAGAGCCTGCCCACGCAGGTTGGTGTTGTTATAGATGTTAGTTGTAGATGTTAGATGTTAGTTATAGATGTATGTACCTTGCCCCACGATGAGTCCTGTTGCCCCAGCGACCCTAAAGCAGTGCATGAGGGCCTGTCCCCGCAGGTTGGTGTTGAGAAGCGCCATCTTCACCCCGACTCTCGCCAGACCCAGGAACGTCCAGATGAAGGCAGGCTCGTTGTAGATCAGCAGCGCGACCGTGTCCCCCTTCTGGAACCTAGTGGGATTGCAGTTGTTATAGTAACAGTTAGGCTATACAGATCAGCAGGGCCACCGTGTCCCCCTTCTGGAACCTGGTGGAGTTGCAGGAGTAATATACATTTGTAAGTTAGGAGTTAGTAAGTTATGTTGATTCCTTTATATGGATGACATCCACTGGAAACCCAGAACTGATCCAAGCTTGCAAATAGAATAAAAAAGTTTGTCAATAATTAAGGTGCCTTTACCATGAAATTCAAGTGGCTGCAGGAAGGTTGATAAATGACTAAATAATCAGCAAAATAGTAGATTCTTCATTTTTGTTCTTTCACATCTTTGACTTTTGAATGACTTTGGCATATAATTCGATACTACATTATTTTGCAATTACAGCATAGAACTTTTCTGCAGCTGTGTACGATTTTAATACAGTGATGGTCGAAAATTGTTAGGTGACTCGTGTAAAATCCTACACCAGACCGATAGACCATACTGACCCTCCCTCCCATACCCAAACTCATTTATATATACCCACCCCATGCCGTGGAAGAAGTTGGCGACCCTGTTGGCCATGGCGTCCACCTCCCCGTACGTGTGGGCCTCGGTACCGAACAGGAGGAAGGGCTTGTCGGGGTGCCTCCTCACCGCCTCCGCGAACTGACTCAGCACCGTCCCGCCAGACATGATGATGTTGGTGAACTTCTCGATGATGGCGAGCTCCAGTCTGACCTGGTGACGGTCCCGGAAAGCGTACGGGTACATGTAGCTGTAGATCCCGGCAGCAGCCGCTACCGCCCCGCCCACGGCCCCGGTACCGTACAGGACCGTCTTCGGGTTCACTCCCTCCGGCCACATCTTCGCAAACTCCCCGTGAAACAATCTAACAAACCCGTTCGTCAGAATCTGTAGGTTCTCTACTGAGGGGAGTAACGCTCATGGCTGCGCGAACGGTGCAAAGTTCACTTCTAACTTCTGTGCAAACCCCGCGAAACGGCCTCGACCCTTGACCTTTGTCCTGCGGTAACCTTGACGCTTGAGTTGTTGCACACAACTATACATGTTGGGTATGAAGGGCGTCAGTCTAGCCGGTCACAAAAGGCGCATTTTAACTTCACAGCCCAAAACTCCGACAATTTGAAACATTGAATACGCACAGACTGACAGAGTAACGAAATAGCTCCAAACGCTTGCCAGATGTTTTAAAGATTAACGTTAGATAAATAAATAAACGCAATGGAAAGGAAGTTTAGGTACCGAAAAAGGCCAAATATTTGCGGAGATTTATTTCAATGTTGGCGGTTTTCTCTTCTCGAAGACCATTATATTAAATCCAATTTGAAAATTTTTGTTTTGTTTTTGGAACCATTATATTAAATCCACGCGACAATTTGGCCCTCTACAGTAGGTGACCGGGACACCAGACTGCCCACCATGCGGTCCCGGTTATCAGTTGAACAGTTGCTCCGGAAGGCTTTTCTCAATTATGGATGTCCACATTCCACCCGGGCCATTGTTTATTCAGCGGAGAACCATCGCGTTGTTGGTCAGTGTTCCCAAATCCGTTATGTGCATCACATGGGGTTTGGCAGTTTTATTAATTTTATTTTATTTTGTCTCATTTCATTTATCCTATTCTGTTTTATTTCATCTTTTTGCAATTGCAACAGCCAGAGGACATCCCATGCAGCAATGCTGAGTTTGGGAGCCATCAAGCAAACAGTTGAACCTTCACATAAAACAACGCAATAGTGCATCAAATCATTCACTTGTCCTTGGTGCTGAACACCATTCATTCACACACTCATAGCCTTACAAACAAACCTGTCCTTGGTGCTGAACACCATCCACACACACACACACAAACCTGTCCCTGGTGTTGAGCGCTATGTTACACACGCAAACACTCCACCGCACTTTGCCAATCAGAGAAATATCCAAAAGCTATAACTAGGAAATATGCAAGACACGGCGGAACAAATTGGTGAAATACTAATTGCAACTGCGGTACGTCTCCGAGGACCGTAGATGGAGTACAAGCAGATTGCAGTTTCAGTCAAAGTTAGAAATCTCCGCTCTGAGAGAAGATAGCAATGGAAAGAACTGTTCTGTTAAGAGCTAACACCTCATGATCGACGGTAAAGATGTAACAATATAGAAGACCGCACGAAAGCGACCTCTAGCGATACATCTGATCATCATCATCATCATCCAGGCGTGCTGGTTGCACGGATGGCCATGACTCTCTTCCTCCATCCGATACATCTGAAGTTGCAGTTTAAGGATTAGAAGTCGCAGAAATGTTCGGTTTATATTATATTATATTATGGTCAACATTACTACTTTTCCGTCTTGTTTTGCATTATATCATAATATGGTCAATAATTCCTTTCGATCACAATGTAAGTTTTTATTACTATCAGCTGTATAAAGATAAAACGGAGTTTTCAGAATGGGAGACAGCTAGCATATTTAAGAGTAAATGACTGTGATAGTGAGAATATTTCTACACATAACTGTAACGTTGTAACGTTGCAAGTAAAACAACTTTTCAATTCCAAATAATTTGGAATTTCATGGCTATAATATTAAGTATTTTTAGACTTCTTATAGTGGGTGGGTGTCAAATTGTCAGTAATATATAACGTTACATATGTTTATTTGATTTAATCAAAATCATTTGATCAAGGTGGTTAAAAATTGGTTTTTAACCTCCTTGATTTGATAATGTTCTCCCTATGGCAAATAACGTTGTAGTGAACGCCCATGAAAAGGCGAATAAAACAACAACGATAGATAGCACACACTTGGAATAACCAAGCTTGTTCATGTCGTTTCAAAGGACACGGAACGTTGTAAGTAACTTTCTTTGTCTTGAGTCAAATTCAAGAATCTTGGCAGACGGCCGCAGAGCAATTACATTTGTTTTTCGCTTTTTTTGGCCAACTGATTCTATTTCTATTTCTATGCTGAATACTACTCTTTCTGTTTGATCATGCGATAGAATTCAGACGTGCTTTTGACGTGATTTTCCTGTAACTTGAGTTACGTACAGGTGCGCTATACAGGTGTTAGGTTTCTGCGCTAATGGTGGCAGCGCATCACAACGCAAACAAAAACAATGCCACATTTTTAGCCGCATTCAATCTTATTTTTCCTATCAGACAAATCAAACAAATCGTAGGCAATGTAACGAAATACTTTATGGTGTAGGTGTATCAAATAAATCATTCGTTACGTTTGTTGCTGATTCATTCTTTTTCGCGTTTCCCCGCGGTGCCCGTATGTCCCAGCCTCAGGCGACCATGCCGGAAGGTAGTTCCGTGGATTATTGATTTTTTGCGCCGCTATTTCTGCCGGATAGAAAACACCCGAAGTGAGGACATTTCTGTGGGGAGGAGGCGTCGGCAGCGAGCCGTACTGACATCCGTGCTGTGGTGGGAAGGGAGCGAGCTGCTGGGGCGAGGGGCCGGGGAAAGGCGCTACAGTCAGCCAGTAAGGAACACCATTTAACGTTACCGTTATCACTGCGTTTCAGTATCTGACAGTAGCTTCGCCAAGACTGTGATGTTTCGGGTGCCGTTTTGTTTGTGTTTGGCTGTTTGTTGACAGTATTACTCGAGAAGCTGTGCATAGATCCTTATAATATCATATTTTAAAGAAATATTTAGTAGGTGGTTCGGGAAAACGGGCCAAGTTCGATAGAGGGCCTCCTGTCCTGATTTTGGAAATTGTGCAAATGAAATCAACATAACGTTACTCTTGGCATGAGAGGATGGGTATGGTAACGTTAGGTAGCTGATAATCTGTTTACATGTAAACAGAGGATTAAAGATTGTGAGATTGTTTCCCTGTCCTGGCTCACGACAGGGGACATGTTAGGCCTCTATGGAGGGGTATAATTCACGCCTTTTGACATCAGGCGTTTAGCAGGTCGGCGGAAAATCGTTTGGACCCGGTTTCTGTTTACAAGACAAATATGTGCTGTACGGGAGGGTGGTACACTACCGGCATGTAGACTGCTCAAGGGACCGGTAATTCTGGCCTTTGTGGACAGGTGGTCGCTAATACAGGATTCTTAATGCTTATTTAGGGGATCACCAAGAAATAGTCACAATAGCCAGGTGGTCCATTATGTAAAGGTGATCTCTTGTAACAAGGTTTGACTGTATATCAATGGCCAGGTGGTCCTTATGTAGAGGTGGTCACTTGTACAGGTTTGACTGTATATCAATGGCCAGGTGGTCTTTATGTAGAGGTGGTCACTTGTACAGGTTTGACTGTACATCAATGGCCAGGTGGTCCTTATGTAGAGGTGGTCACTAGTACAGGTTTGACTGTACATCAATGGCCAGGTGGTCCTTATGTAGAGGTGGTCACTTGTACAGGTTTGACTGTATATCAATGACCAGGTGGTCCTTATCATGTAGAGGTGCGTGGTCACTTGTACGGGTTTGACTGTATATCAATGGTCAGGTGGTCCTTATGTAGAGGTGGTCACTTGTACAGGTTTGACTGTATATCAATGACCAGGTGGTCATTATGTAGAGGTGGTCACTAGTACAGGTTTGACTATATCAATGGCCAGGTGGTCCTTATGTAGAGGTGGTCACTTGTACAGGTTTGACTGTATATCAATGGCCAGGTGGTCCTCATGTAGAGGTGGTCACTAGTACAGGTTTGACTGTATATCAATGGCCAGGTGGTCCTTTTGTAGAGGTGGTCACCTGTACGGGTTTGACTGTATATCAATGGCCAGGTGGTCCTTATGTAGAGGTTGTTACTCTTACAGGTTTGACTGTATATGAATGACCAGGTGGTCCTTATGTAGAGGTGGTCACTAGTACAGGTTTGACTGTATATCAATGACCAGGTGGTCCTTATGTAGAGGTGGTTACTTGTACAGGTTTGACTGTATATCAATGGCCAGGTGGTCCTTATGTAGAGGTGGTCACTAGTACAGGTTTGACTGTATATCAATAGCCAGGGGGTCCTTATGTAGAGGTGGTCACTAGTACAGGTTTGACTGTATATCAATGGCTAGGTGGTCCTTATGTAGAGGTGGACACTAGTACAGGTTTGACTGTATATCAATGGCCAGGTGGTCCTTATGTAGAGGTGGTCACTAGTACAGGTTTGACTGTATATCAATGACCAGGTGGTCCTTATGTACAGGTGGTCACTAGTACAGGTTTGACTGTATATCAATGGCCAGGTGGGCCTTATGTAGAGGTGGTCACTTGTACAGGTTTGACTGTATATCAATGGCCAGGTGGTCCTTATGTAGAGGTGGTCACTTGTACAGGTTTGACTGTATATCAATGGCCAGGTGGTCCTTATGTAGAGGTGGTCACTTGTACAGGTTTGACTGTATATCAATGGCCAGGTGGGCCTTATGTAGAGGTGGTCACTTGTACAGGTTTGACTGTATATCAATGGCCAGGTGGTCCTTATGTACAGGTGGTCACTTGTACAGGTTTGACTGTATATCAATGGCCAGGTGGTCCTTATGTACAGGTGGTCACTTGTACAGGTTTGACTGTATATCAATGGCCAGGTGGTCTTTATATAGAGGTGGTCACTTGTACAGGTTTGACTGTATATCAATGGCCAGGTGGTCCTTATGTACAGGTGGTCACTTGTACAGGTTTGACTGTATATCAATGACCAGGTGGTCCTTATGTAGAGGTAGTCACTAGTACAGGTTTGACTGTATATCAATGGCCAGTTGGTCCTTATGTAGAGGTGGTCACTTGTACAGTTTGACTGTATGTAAATGGTCACTTGTACGATATTCAATCTCAGTCAGAAGAGGGTGGCATTGACAAATGGTGCAATAAGAAAAGGTTATTTCTATTGATTGCTATTGGTCCAATCATGGGTTGAAGAGGCCGTGAGGGTGTACATGGGGGGATACTGACAATGCTCTGCTCAGAGGACCAGCAATTATTTACTTATGGTAAATTCAGGATGGCTGGCATACTTAAGGTTTTGGGAGCAAGGCTTGCTCCTTTGCACTCATGGTCACAGGGTATCTGGCATAACTATATCTATAGTGTGCAAAAAGCGACAGATGCCCTGTCACAATTTTTGGGCATACAGTGTTCGACTTCGTGTTACGAACGATTTGTCAATGATGCTTAACGTTAACGATCAATTCAGGATAGCATTAGTAACTTGCTAGGTTGAATTAAAGGTACGAATAATTATTAATGCTTCACGAATAATTTCCCTATTATGCCTTTAAGTTGAAATATAAATCTCATAACACCTCAAAGAAAAAAGCATGTTTGCCTGCTTGGCCCCTTGAATGCGGGCTGAAATCCCTTGTTCCATAGATGACAATAGCCAATAGCCACTGGGATGTGGTCCAAGGTAGTGATCAGATTTTCAGTTGTATTGATGTTTTCAATCAGCCTCGGTTGTGACATCAGATCGGGAGTCGGTCCCCTGATTTCCTTCGGGCTGCTATTGAGAGTTATGTCATTGTAAATCTAATGGTGGAAGTGAGCAAATTGCTCCTTGGAGTATTCTCCAAGCAGATGTAAGGATACAGAAAGTAAGATTTGTTCCACTGGCAGGGCTCGAAATACTGGGTGCATGTGCACCCAGGTGCACCCAGAATTGGAGCTGTGCACCCAATCATTTTTCTGTGGGTGCACAGGGTGCACCCAAATATTTTCTTAGGTTTATGTATGGAAAGATATCAAGTATACTAGTATACATCATATTCTTGACATCTGAGTGTTAGAAAGATAATAAAAATGTCTGTCATGTTACTTGTTTAAGAATTTGATAGCTTGTAACTAAGTTTTGTTTTTAAGTTGTTTTTTTTATATTCTACTTAAATTTTAGTGGTGCACCCAAAATTTTTTTGGTGCACCCAATTTTTTAAGCTTGGTGCACCAGTGCACCTAATCCCAAAAATGAATTTTGAGCCCTGACTGGTATAACTACATCATTATAAATCTTTTTCATAGTTTGATGTCACAAACCTACATTGTAAGTGGCTGAACTGGCAAACTACCCTACAAATGTTTAATCTTAAGATTAATTGTTATAGACTTAACTTAAGTCACTCCTGTCTCATGGATGATTACCAAAATGAAATTGTCTGTCCATGGAAGTTATTGTAGCTCACTGGATGTACCTGCTTAACTTTCTTAATCTCCAAGCAGATCCTAAGATAGTATCAAAAGCTGCCAGAGGAGTGAAGCTGGCCTAGGAGCACTCCGGTGGACTATAAGTAACATGCTCCTAGGCCGGCTTCACTCCTCTGACAGCTTTTGATACTATCTTTAATAGGCTACTGTACAGGATGTCACAGTTGTGGAACAGCACCAGCAACAATTAGCAAGTACTGAACTGTAATTATTGACAATGAGGAATTATGTTACATCTGCTATGTATTTTCACTTTCTATTTCTCTGTATGTTTTTAACTGTACGTATGTAATGTGTAAATATGTATGTGACCACAGGAAGAATAGCCTCTTATGAGGCTAATTGTGGATCAGAATAAACTCAAACTCAAACTGTAGGATCTGCTTGGAGGTCACTACTTTCTCCACAGTAGAGCCCAGCAAACCCCCAGACTCTCCCCACTCCCCTTAGGTGACCCCTATCCTTGGAAACCCTGCGGCTGCCTTTACAGTCTAATCTGTCTGTCCATCAGTCATCCGGAAAGGTAGCGACTGATTGGTCCTCCAATCGGAGGCTCACTGCTGATCACCAGTCATCTTACTCTTTATCTGCTTCAGCTTATT
>NC_049980.1:34162815-34218372 GCF_000003815.2 Branchiostoma floridae | reverse complement strand
AACCTATATTCGTTGTTTGTACCAAAAACGTATTTAGGGATATAAAGTCGACGGACGGTGGTTTGAAATCGGAACATTTTGAAAATATTGCAAATTTGAAACCACTGTCAGCAGACTTAATACTCCTAAATGTGCTGTTTTTAAGGAGAACGGATAAAGGTCACCCCACAGATAAAGGTGAACTAGCATTATATGTTGATAAAGGTTAGACAAGTAAGTTAGCTGTGGCAGGTTGTTCAGTGTAATAATATACCCAGCTGCTGCCACGCTGTGCCTGCAGATCTGATGTGTTGTGCTGAAGCAGTTATGGCATCTCGGTGCTCGAAATACTTTTTTCAGCCAGGTTGTCCAAGTGGCAACCTGAGTCAAAAGCCAGGTTGCACCATTAACATTTCAAGTTGCCCCACTTTCAAGTTGTTACTTTCTTCAAATCAGCTACTTATCCCTTATCCAGTTATAACTTATATGTAACTATGTATTAAAATAGATATGTTTTATGTTGTCAAAAAATAGATACAAAAGCTTATATGCACGTAGGTGGGGGGAAAGCAGTGTTCCAACTGCAAAATTTCAGGTTGCGCAGTGTGCAACCTGGGTTTAAAATTAAGTTGCGCCAAGCAAATTGAGGTTGCATTTTCAAGTGGGTATTTCGAGCCCTGCTATCTACATACAGATACAGATATAGATACAGGTACAGGTCACAATCTCGGCTAAAAATGCAAGGTGCTGTGGAGCTGTGCACTTGTGTTTATATAAAGCTCTTGTATTACTCGTTATGTTAGGTATAGAAGGAAGCTCACCTACCCAGCAACCATTTCCAGAGACACTGGGATTGACACTGAGGATCTAGGAGCAGTTATGAAAAACCGTGTGCTACGGAGAGATGTAATGTGCAATGCCTCACCCTGCCCGCCAGGGACGACAGATAGATAGTTTTATTGCACAACAATTGTACGGGGTACAAAGTATGGCATCTACATAACTACAGTTCTATAACTTAACGCTTATCTAACTAATACAGAAGTTGTAGTATGGCATAAGTTTCTTACAGTCATTGGAGGCTTTAACAATCATTGGAGGAATTTCTAATGTCTAAACAGTCTTTGATATATTTTCCTATATCTGCCATGCAGGGATTGTCACATGTCATGATGTATTTGAATTTGCACTTCAGGTCCATTGAGGTAAATCCTTGTGTATATATAAGATGACAGCCTTGAGTACAGAGAATTTCGTATATCAGAATATTTGGGACATACTACTACTACTACCATGAACTGATATTCGTCTTCAATTACAGATGATGATGATGATGATAGGTATAGAATTTCTGAAGAGAGGCAGTGAAGTTTATAATCAGGGTTTCTTGATAGTCTACTTTATTTTTTGTTGTGAACCCAAACTTTTCTCTTTGCATATTTGTTATGATTATTAAGTGCACCAGCTATTGCAGCTATGGCAAGAAATGATTTTTATACCTATGTCTCTGGTACTAGTATATTTACTTCTTCCGCCAGTTGATTGTAGTGACGCTGGATGGATGCCACTCAAAACTTCCAGAAGTAATCTCTGTATCTTAGGCACGATCTACACACAGTTTTTTCCGATATCGGCGAGCCGACAACCTCTCGCCAACAGCTTTTTTTCATTGTCTAGATGGAACTACTATATCGCCATTACGATATCAGGAAAATTTCTCCCGAAAGGTCCGGACCATTCCTACGATACCTTACCGATAGCTTAGCAGGGGACCCCGACAGCTTCGCGCGCGTGTAGATGCTTCCCGACTTCGGGAAGGCTCATTAGCATATAACGCCATTTGGAAAATCGCGCTATATGTCTATGACTGCAAGCGCCATGGGTGTCCGGCCCCCTACGTTCTAGATCCCTCCCGACATCTCCACAGATATCGGTAAAAACTGTGTGTAGATTGGGCCTTAGCCAGTCATTGAGATTGATTTGCCTTTATATGTCACCATGGATGTCCTGTATGGGACCCCAGAGACCACTTGTGATGTCTGCCCCCTCCCGCAGGGGTGGTTTGGTCACACATCATGATGAGATACTTCCACAAGTTCCACCGAACAAATTGAAAAGAGTAATTCGAATGCTGTGAAATAACATTAAGGTGATCATTGAGCCAAAATTTGTCTGACTTATAATTATCTACGAACAGTGAAATTAGATCACATGAAAATTAGGACATTTTCATTTCAGTACAATGTTGCTTTTCAGACTATACTAGTAATCATGATGCTGTGCTCCGAATACAATTGCTGTTATTGCTTTAGATGGCACATGGGGCACACTCTTATTTTCCATCTCTGGGACCAATCCTGGCATTGTCCTTGAATTCAATACAGTCGAGCTCTGGCGATTCAACATGGCGTAATATCACTTGGGAGGGGGGGGGGGGTTCTCATTTAGGAATGTGCTTGTGTATTGTTATAAAAAAAAGATATTTTGACCATATGATAAGATGTTCATTTTTTTTTTTAAATCTCCGCATTTTATGTTAATTTCAAGCCAATGATGCAGTCTATCTTGCTACCAAATTGCTAATTGTTTTCAACATGGTGAGAAAATGCTAAAGAACATTTTTGTTGTCAGTCGCATTCTGCTCACATTTGTGAGTATTGACCTTTTGGTGATGTTGGACCACTCTGTAGACATGATCTGGATCTTATTTAACAATGTTGCAGCAGATGACAATCCTGTGATGTTTACAGGAGTAGAATACTGTAAATCTATTTATTTTAACAGGGAAGTACAGTAATTTTACAGTAGAAGGAGGTTATCCTGTTGTTTTAAGTAATCTCAGTTGAAAGTTTGAACCCTCCATTCTGTTATACATTGTGATGTATTATGTAACACATTATCAGTGTCATGAAATTGCAGCGGAGATGTTATTGGAAAAAACGTAAGCTATAGCATGAACAAAAAGAATTTTTCCAGCTTTTGCGGCGACTATATAGGATTCTAGAGTCTACAAAAGACTTGAAGCAAACTGAAGAGTTATTACATAAAGTACAGTCAACAGAGTGGGTTTTGGGGGGCCTTTTTGTTGTAAACACGTGCCTTCCTGAGTTTGCTCTCTTCTTTGAGTGCTGTCACCAGCAATTGTACTCAGCTGCTGTCTGTAAATGTCAGATTCTAACATTGTTGAGTGGAGGTCCTCAATGAGAGTATTACCAATATACTGCATAGAGACCAGTTTATAAAAAGAGCAGGGCCCATGTAGAATAGAGGGGTGCCATGTATGATGCAGGGGGGGATGATTATTTCATCAATGCTCTGTGCTAAATTAATTCAGGAAGCCAACAACTTTGTATAGGGCTCGAATTCCACCTGCATATGCAAGTTAACTTGCAGGTAAATTGGAGCTGTGCAGGTATTTCTGGTGTCTACCTGCACTGGTCCGTGTATTGGGTCTGATACATTATGTCATATGATGTAGGTCTATGTGGATTGTTATTAGCTGCATCAACTGTTATAAGAAAAAAAAATAGCAATGATTCCTCAACAATTTCAGTTCGATCCATACTTCCTAAATTCAGAGTGGTGCAGACAAAATTTGTCTGGTGCAGGTAATTATCGATGTTACCTGCACCAGTGCAGGTGTGCAGAAAAGGGTGTTTTGAGCCCTGTTGTATGATTATGTTAAATGAGGGTCTGTAATCAGAATAACACCTACACTGAACATATAAAAGCCAAGAAAGCTTGCCATTATGTAAAATTGGCACCACTGCGAGTTATGTGAACAATTATACGGCCATGGCTAACACCAGGAACAATAAATCGTGAGTAGTCTGGATATGAATTATATGAACAACAGATAATGCTCTTTGAAACAGTGCACACAGCCATCCCCCTCCCCCAATCACTAACTTAAAGCATAAAGATGACTAATGTGTATAAGAATTACAACAGCTTGTAGAGACTGTCAGTTAAAGCCATGTTTTATCATGTTGACCCCATAGACTCACCCCCCACTGAGCCATGGTGGTATATTATCTGTGGAAACCTTATTGAGTGGGAGGTCCTCATGCATTATCACACCCCTGTGGCTGGTTATAAGTGGCTGTTGGGGTGTCCTAAAGATTAGCTTCCAATCCCTGTTTACATTATATCTGTTTGGACATGTCTTGATTATATAATAACTTGTATCTTAGGTTTGATTCTGATTCTGTGACACTTTCAATAGTATGAATGAATGAAAACCTTTATTGTACATTTCTGCTCTTACAAGCTACTGGCCAAGATGATAAAATTCTAGGCAGTTCTAAATAATTAAATAAGTACAATTGAAAGTATATCGTGTTATCTTAATTACAATATCAGTACATGTAACTACAGTGCTAGTATGTACACTGGTTCAACCGCCTCTTACCTTTTTTATGCTATTTAAATACAAAATGTAACCACTATAGTCTGTATTATATACCCCAGGCATGTGTACTTATTCTGTCATGATACATCACTCAACATGTCAGTGGATCAGGTGCCTGAACCTTACCCTGGAAATTATGAGCCTATCAATTATTGAAGCACAGTTCATTTCCACTGACTAGTGTACAGTGTACATGGAGAGGTATGGATGGATAGGGTATGGCATTTCAGAGTCTGAGGGTTAGGATTCCCCCTTGGAGACCCTCACAGTTCAGTAAGCTGGAGAGGGTTTCAAGTCAGGGTTAAGATTCCCCCCTGCAGACCCTCACAGTTTAGTAAGCTGGAGAGGGTTTTACAGTCATGGTTGATGACCCCCATGCTGACCCTCATAGCTGGGTTTAACAGCTAGAGTTGATGCCCCTCCATGCAGGCCCTCACAGCTGGGTTTAACAGCCAAGGTTGATGCTCCCCCATGCAGACCCTCCCAGCTGGGTTTGAAGGCCACGGTTGATGCTCCCCCATGCAGACCCTCCCAGCTGGGTTTGAAGGCCATGGTTGATGCCCCCCCATGCAGACCCTCACAGCTGAGTTTGACAGCCAGGGTTCTCCACATTGTGTGGAGTTGACTTACTACAGTACAGTAGTACTTGGGTTGACTTACTTACAGTATTGTAGTACTTGTGTAGTACTTGTGTAAACAGGTGAACAAGGCCAGAAATACCACCAGTATTAAAGCCTGGAGAGGACGGTCCTTTGTTGGAACGTTTCTGCAGTGACTTAAGTGAAAGGAGAAAGTATGTCATGAATTATTCAGTAAGATGAACAAACATCTTTCCTTACATGTGTGTATCTTACACATTGCATTATTTTGTTTTTATATGGCCAGTAATATTGTCATCTATTATGTTATTATGTTTTGTCTGTGTGAGTTAAAATATTGAATCCACAGCTTTACTAGTAAATCTGGGGTTTCCAATGTAAACAGTTATTTATTCAGTAATGCCTGAAGTCTCACAGGTCAAGGCTCTTGTACATGGTGTATTTATGATGCAGCTGAAGCTTGTCAGGCCGGGTGGTACATGTACTTACTGTGCTGAAGAATGGACATGTCATCATGTACAATGTATCAACCTTCCACCTGCTGCCCTACCCCATATCCAATACAGAGTTGTTGCCAAATGGCTACTTGAGGGTGCCAAAGATTAATGATATAAAAAAAAAAAGAATCTAAAATGCATGTATTTAGGACTTAACCCAAATTATAGGATAAAAGTTAAATTGTTGTGTGGGGGAGAAATGCAAAAATTTACTCAATCAAAGTTTAAGCATTAGAGTCAAGAAAAATATTTTAGGGCTAATATGAAGCGTACAATTTCCGTGTGGTGTCTTTGCAAGAATCCACTCTTGCAGAAGAAAAGATATTTTTGACTGAAGGATAGTCAATTTTTGGACTGAAGTGATTTTGGAATAGACCATTTTGCATGGGATGCCATTTCAAAAATCCATTCAAATTTGGATTGGTATTTTTGGAATTGTTCATTTTTTTTTAGATGCAACTTTGGAATGTTCCATCTTTGGTCAGGGGTGGTTTTGGAACTCTCCATTATTGCATGGGGTTAGGTTTAAAATATAAAGTGCTACAATTCCTGTTTTGAATTTTTCCCAATACTTTTTTTTTTCAAATGAAGAATGAATATTTGTTCTCTGTATGTACACATGTCCATGTCCATTTCCTATGAAGTAAATCCAATGATATAAGAGTGGTGGCATTTTCCCCACCCCTACTTCCAGTTAAAGTGTCCATCATTGTGTGGAGTGTTTCCCTGGAGCTCCCCTCACCAGTGCCCCTCCCCCCTGCTTTACTGATCAGCAGAGGTAAATAAACAGTGTCGTCTCTCCACACAAGGCACAGCCATCAGTCAGTCCACACTCCAGGCCTGACACTGTACTGTAGAGCGGGAAATGTTGGTGGGGTCTTAAATTGTGGTAGGGAAAACATCAAGTCTTTGGGGTGGTTTAAATTTTGAGGTTGCAACAAGGGAGAAAAAAAAAAAAATTGTGTGGTAGATTTAAGTTCAGGGTGAAGAGCCCACCTTAATTTAAAAAAGATGAACATCAAACTACCATTGCAAAGATTTCTGTTTCTTACAGTAACCCTCAAGGCACCAGGCCTTAGGCTTCTGTACTGTAGATGGCAAAATTTCCTCAGGGAGTAGGGAGAGTTCAGTTCAGTTCAGTTCATCCTCTTGGAGGTGACACCTGTGTCTCCACTCGTTTCTGTCCAGCATAGGGAGAGAATGGAGTGTTAAATGTGATACTGATAGTTTTAGGTTTGCGGTTTGAACAAGAGAGTAGGCAAACAGAGGATAGAACAAAAATTATTGTTGTGGTTAATTTACATTTGTTCTGAGGAGGTCACCATGGAAACTGTGAACATAAATCCACTGCAAACATTTTCCCCTTTACAGTAGCCCTGAGTGCCCCAGGTCCTGCCACTGTGCTTAGCTTGGAGACATCTGGGCAGGGTTATGTAGAGAGGGGCACCAGTGTCCAGTCACTCCTGCAGACTTCCTGTCAACTGTGCAGGAACTTTTCCTCAGGTCTCTAGAGTTGAGACCCTGGTTGGGACGTCCTATGAACTGTACAGTAACTTTCCTGAGGCCTCCAGTTGGGACCCTGGTTGGGACGTCCTATGAACTGTACAGTAACTTTCCTGAGGTCTGTAGTTGGGACTCTGGTTGTGTGAACTGTGCAGAACTTTCCTGAGGTGTCTAGTAGGGACCGTTGTGCCAACAGGCTACATTAGCTAATGTATCTATACTGGAGGGGTGAGAGGTCACTTGGCAGTCCAACCAGGTAATTTTCCCATGCTTCATCACCCCACTCATGAGAAAGCCGGAAGGACGGTTCTACATTCAAGTTACAGTACAGTGTATACAAGAGCTGAAGAAGTCAAGAGTGTCTTCCAGTGAAAGGGAAGGAGATTTCAAGGCCGTCGTCATGTCGGATGAGTCAGATTCGGACTCAGGCAAGTCTGTCCTGTTTTGTCACATTCCTTAGCTTTTCTTTGTCTCTTACTGCAGAGCTACTAGATTAGATCTATATGTTGCTCATGGAGAAAGTTAACCTGGAATCCAGTCTCTCGCTCGGCCTTATACCGTAGTTAGTGCAGGCTCTCTACGGGGCCAGGGAAGCTCCCAGCCGCCGGGGTAAATGGCCACACCCGGTAGTATTTTCACGGGGTTAGACTTTAGCCCAGGGGGTTAATTATCCGGCCTAGCGAGAACAATTAACCCCCCTGGGCAAAGTCCAACCGCGTGAAAATTCTACCGGGTCGGGCCAATTATCCCGGCGGCTCAGACCCACAGTGGCCCCGTGGAGAGCTTGCACTAAGTACGGTAGGCCGAGCCAGCGAGAGACTGGATTCCAGGTTAGGAGAAAGTGGTAGAAACTGCCTAATAAATACGTAGATCATATGTCAGAGTAGTTATAAGCCTGTTTATTAATGCAGTCTAGCATTGCCAATTTCAACTACATTCTCAGCAACTTGTAGCAGATTGTTCTGCTACATTCCTTAGCCTTTCTTTGTCTCTTACAGACCTACTAGATTTTGTATAAAATTATGTTTCTCAGACTTCTCATGGAGAAAGTGGTAGAAGCTACATCTGAATACGTAGATTATAAGCCAGAGGAGTTTGCCCATTTATTTTGCAGCCTAGCATTGCCAATTTCCACTATATTCCCAGCAGCTTGTAGAGTCTTGTAGAGACCAAGTCTGTTGTGTGTGCTGCTGTAAGAAAGCCTGTGTGCAGCTGTTTGGTGAGGCCTTGTTAGTACCACGGTGTGTGTACACATTCCTACTCCTGCCTCAGCATTCTGCACAGTCCAGAGCAAATAGCAGCTTCCCTGGGCGAATACCAGCGTGTGTGTCTTCATTACGCTCCACAGAGAGCGCTGGTGTCCACACTGTCCCGTAGAATTGTAGGGAAGTTGTACAGAAGTTTGAGTTTGCAGTAGGTTGCAGTAGGTTACAGTAGTTGGAGGTTATCAGTGCAGAAATACCTCATGGCTGACTGGGATGATTAGACACAGCTGTGGCTTCCTGTCAAGGGTTTCTCTTGTTTAGTAGTACCTACTCTGTGCCTTTCTCAATGAAATATGGGTACTAGTACTTTGTAGAGATTGGGGTCTTCCAAATCATTGATTTTGGTCAGGATTGATAACAATTGGAGTTTCTGTTGACCTTGAGGATCAACATGAATGAAAATAAATGAATCAAATTTGTTATGGGTCTCCCTTTTTATAACATTTGAGTTTCTAGTCAATCCATAAATAGTCAGACGGAGTGGACATTTATGAAATCGAAGTCGAAAAAAAGCTGACTGCTACAAAATGACTTTATGTGACAATACTTATTTGTACTTGTACCTAACCCAGGCATGGCTGATAGTATTTATTGATTTGTTTCATTATAGTGACACTGCCCCAGAAACAGAACCTACAAAATATGCAACATCTGCTTGGAGATAAACCATAATACTCCTATCTTTAATACTCCGAACATCCAAGTCTCAGAGATAACCTCCTTGAAACATCCAATGCCCTTCCTGATGACTGACAGTGCAGACAGATTCGTGTAGTTACTGTCAGATGTTTTATGAATGATATAAGATGTAATGCATGCCATATGGCCTTACATTTCATTCCTGACGGTTTTTGCAGCCAAGAGCTGTCAATCAATCAATCAACCAATCAATCAACATTTCAATCATTCCTGCCAAATACTAAATGAAAGAGCAAGTGTTACTAGTACATGTACATAATTTAGTATAAATCCTGTTTTGCTTATAAATAAAGGCTACAAAATGTACACGTAACTTACGGTATCTCTCATGAATTTGTGCATGTACCACATGAATCTCTCATGGTCTTACCCTTACTTTTGTGCAGTTTATTTTATTTATAAGATGATACACATTTGCATCAGCTATAAGAAGGTCACATTAGTAATCCTACTGTCCTGCTTATTACAGTAAGAATGTCCTAGTTTTGTCTCTTTCACAAGGGCATGCCATTTCAGGGCTCAAAATACCACCTGTAAACAGTCACTAAAATTACATCAGATACATCATATACTGTAAATGCATTTAAGTTCGCGGGGATTTAATTTCGCGGTAGCGGGAAAAAGGACTTTTCGCGGTGGTTTTAACTTTGCGGTAACACTATAGACTGCAGTCTAATACCATAGTAGAAAAATGTTTGCGGTGGTTTTAGTTTGTGGTGAAGTGGTCAGCGCGAAAACCTCGAACGTTAATCCACTGCGAACATTTCTGCATTTACAGTATACTAGTATATATGTACATTACAACTGCAGAACTAAGAGAAATACAAGTTCATGTACATAGTAACTGTCGTATCAAGTGTTGTGTTCCAATAAAGCCATACAGTAGAGGAAGTGCTTCCTTTCTGCACAGGCAGAAGTATTTTGAGCCCGGCATTTTAACGATGATGAATGGCAGTTTGGGAATTGATCTCACTCCAGGAAATGATGAGCTTTTAACAGCTAATAATAACAGACGTCCATGTACACACCTGGTATGGCATTAGTGCACAATGACCTTGAGCAGTTAGTTCAAGGTCAGGCAGGCTTTTAGCTGTGATTTTATTTTGAACTTTATTGCACGACAATCGTACATGATACAATGTATGGCAACAACAATTACACAAAGTACAAAATAGAGGTATAGGATAAAGCTTAACAACCTAGTTACATAACAATAAGGGCTAACATAATTCATTGATATACAGTGTACATAGTATTACAATGGAGTAGGCTAATCATTAGTGTCAGTATTTTTTTTAAAGAATGTTCTCAGAATATATATATGTAGCAAGTGGCCGAACCATCACATATAGGTGTCCTGGTCGTAAAAACAGTTCTACTTGCCTGATGACGTTTGTTGTTTGTTTATTTCTTTGTTTGTTTACATCTCTCCAGACTTCCCAGTGGCAGAATCAAGAGATTCTGGCTTCAAGTTCAACTCCAACAGTGTAGCCCTGAGGGTACACAAGAAGGTTCTCAGAAGTCAGAATATTAAAAAATATCCCTACCTGTCTGACAACATTTGTTTGTTTGTTTGTTTACACAGTGGCGGAATCGGGAGGGGACGCCGGGTTCAACTCCAAGAATGTGGCCCTCAGGGCGCAGAAGAAGGTCCTCAGCAGAATGTCGACTCGGAAGGTGGAACTTACCTTTTTATGAATGCCTGATGACAATTTCGTGTAAAGCACTAGAGCATAGCAACTAGTCCTGTTATAATAAGTATTGTAAATGCAGAAATGTTCGCGGTGGATTAATGTTCGCATTTTTCGCGGTGGCCACTTTACCCCGAATCTAAAACCACCGCGAACATTTTTTCATGGTAGTAAGTAAGAGACTACAGTGCATGGTGCCACCGCGAAATTAAAACCACCACAAAAAGTCCTTTTTCCCGCTACCACGAAATTAAATCCCCGCGAACATAAATGAATTTACAGTAATTGGCAGATTTGGTCTCAGACCTTTCAGAAATATCTCAAAACTGTATTTATTGTTTTTCAATTTCTTTTAAAATGATTTCCTTACTGCAAGTATTAAATATGTCATTTAGATTTCATCCCAGTGAAAAGTTGGTTTGGCCCAGTAGATTTTTTGTGTACTTACCCTATAGCTATAGGGCTACTGAATTTTTAAAAACTTGTGTAAAATGTAAAAAAAACCTGGTTCCGAAAATAATTTCATCAGGTTGGTAGATCATAGGACATAAGAATTTTCTCTTACACAACCAGTTTATCTCACCTGCTGACGTTTCAGTCTGTCAGACATCTTCCTCAGAGCTTCGGGGGAGGGGGGGGGGGGGGAACAAGCTTAGCCATGTTTAGGATAGTGCTCTTCTCGCCGCAAAAGCGCCACCTACATGTACATCGGCTACATATAGCGGCGAGAAGCAGAACTCAAGTTAGAAGCTCTGAGGAAGATGTCTGACAGACATCGAAACGTCAGCAGGTGAGAAAAACTGGTTGTGTAAGAGAAAATTCTTATGTCCTGTAAAACCTGGTGTGTTTGTTTGTTTGTTTGTTTGTTTGCGTGTGATGGAATAACCCATCTCCTCCCTCCTCCCGTCAAGGTGGCCCAAAACTTGTACAACAAAATTGTAAAACCTGGTGTGTTTGTTTGTTTGTTTGCTTGTTTGTTTGTTTGTGTGTGATGGAATAACCCAGCGCCTCCCTCCTCTCGTCAAGGTGGCCAAGAGTTTCATGGACGACACAACAGCCGACCTGATGGACAACCTGTACCGCATCGCGCGTAACCACTGCGGCAACAAGAGAGAAGCCGAGAAGGTCATGAAAGACGCCGTGAAGATCGTTGTGAAGATCGGAATCCTGTTCCGCAATGAGCAGTTCAGCGCCGACGAGCTGAGACTCGCCAACGACTTCGTGCGGAAGTTCCGCAGCCTTGCCATGACTGTCGTCAGCTTCTACGAGGTGGAGTTTACGTACGATAAGATGTTCCTGGTGCGCACGCTGTCCGAGTGTCGCGAGATGCTCCACAGACTCATCCAGGGCCACCTGACGGAGAAATCCCACGGGAGGATCGATCACGTGTTCAACTTCTTCGGGGACGGGGCGTTCCTCGACGCGGTGTTTCAGCGGGAGAGCCCGCACAGGAAGCAGCTCGGGCTCATCGTAAAGAACTTGCACACGCTCATGGACGAAGGTACGGTGTGAGACCTAGTGACGAATATAGTCCAAATCTGCCTGATGAGTGATATTATGATAATCGTGTCACTTTTGAATGTTGAATACCTTCCATACCCTTTTTATACCACATTTCTGTGTAAGTTGAACTTGCCAACTGATGAAGGTACAGTTTGAAATCTAGTAACAAAAATATATTTTGTAATCCAAATCTGCCTGATATCATGATAATTGTCTTTCCTTTGAATATCAATCCTTATGTTTTCAATTTTATAACACATTTCTTCGTATTTTGTACAAGTGATGAAGGTACGGTGTGAAGTCTAGCAAGTTCAACACAGATAGTCAAAATCAGGATAAGAATAATGACTGTATTTCCTTTGAATTTCAATATTCTTTTTATACTGCATTTCTTGCCAAGTGATGAAGGTACGGTTTGAAATTAAGCAACAAAAATAGTCTACTTCTGCCTGATACCATGATAAATGTCTTTCCTTTGAATATTGAATGTTTTCCATATTTTGTAAATACCATGTTTCTGTGTATGTTGTCCTTGCCAAGACTTAAAGTGATGAAGGTATGGTTTGAAATCAAGCAACAGAAATCATTTAAACCTACCTGTTTGGTCACATCATCGTGATTTCATGGCTGATTCAGATTTAGAAAAATAATGCCAAACTGCAAGTTCAACATGGAAACAGAGTCTGCTTGACAGGAACGTCTCTCTGTACCTTGGTGCACTCTTTCAGAGAGCGGACATTATATTATTTATAACCAGCTTCTCTCCCAGTCAGCTGTTTTCATGATGTTTTCTTGCCAAGATATCAAAAATATGTAAGAATTCTGAGATGTTGTTGCTCTGAGTAGCCATAGTTGGTCTGAATACCAATGATTTCCCTGTTGTTTTTTATACTGCATTTTTATGAACATTGTATTTTGTCAGAAGACATGATGCATTCGAGTGATGCAAATAAGTTATGATATAATGTTCTATCAGAGATATGACTTTAGGATAAGCAGGGTTTGAAAACAACGAAGCCATAGAAAACATTTTTGAGATGATGTTAGCTCCTTTCTGGAACATGAGACTTGAGTATATTGAATTTCACATCCACTAGATAAGTGATAATTCATTTAGTTACAATTAGCTATAGAGGGAAAAACACAATGATCTCAGTTGGGACCAACTTCTCATAACATGCATTGGTGGGTCAACAGTGTGTTCCTGATCACTAAGGCCACACCAATTTAATTTCTTGGTTCACAGATTCACTCGCTCCTATTTTTTGGAAAAAAAAATAAAAATAAAAATTACCACTCATCAAATTTTCACCATGGCATTAATGAAACCATTCACCAGCTTTCTGGTGTAGCAAATTGGCCTTGATATTATAAGCACCTTAAAGTGTGGGTACAGGTGCTGTTACTGTACAATAATAGTGTTTTTGTACTTTTTTCAAGCTGAAAACTTTTTTTCTTTATGTTTTGGATTAGCTGTTACCTTTACCCCAACCATTTTATAATTTTTATTTTTATTTCGCCCTCTCGCTCCATATTTTTTATGAAAAAATCCGTGAACCAAGAAATTAAATTGGTGTGGCCTAAGTATGTATTGTAGCCTTTGATATATATTAATGCATAAACACAACCAAAATCAACTTGGGTATATTCACAATCACAATAGTTGCTAAATTTTCTTGAATTTGATGCGATTTACTTTGATGGGGGCCAGAATAAGCCCCATGGCTTTTTTTATAGCATGTCTTCCTTCTTTTTCTTTCCTTTATGTTTGTTTTTTAAAATGTGCAAATAAACGTCAAAATATGTCTTAGTCTTTATAATGACACACAAAAGCAAAATCTTAAACTCAATCTAAACTTGAGCCAACTGTCAGTTGCCTTAAAACCAGGATGTGTCTATGTGCAGGTTTCACTGCTGTATGAACATGCAGTGTTTTCCTGTGTGGTATTGAACTTGGAGATAGTCTGCTCTTGTGTGCTTTGCTTAATCTCACTCACTGATGTTGCCGATGTGTCTATGTGCAGGTTTCACTGTTGTATGATAGACATGTAGTGTTTTCCTGTGTGGTGTTGAACTTGAACATAGTCTGCTCTCGTGTGCTTTGCTTAATCTCACTCACTGATGTTGCCGATGTGTCTTACCCACAGCAGAGTGCACCACAACCAGGGCTCTGGCCGGTCATCATTCTTGTATACAGTCAAACCTGTCTATAGCGGCCACTCAAGGGGCCGGACAAATTTGGCCACTATAGACAGGTGGCCTCTGTATAGAGGTGGCAACTTGTAGATAAAATACCCAAGGGACCGACAAAAAGTGGCCACTATGGACAGGTGGCCCCTCTGTAGAGGTGGCCCCTAATACAGGTTTGACTGTATCTGTTCAATCTTCCAAACATCAGGGTTGCCTTCTAGTTCTACCTAGGGGGCTTTAAAGGAAAAATCCTAAAAAGATATTCTGGATTTGTGTACAAATTTCTGTTAATCATTGTTCAATTTGCAGGCCGTCATTTGGCATTTTTTTTTACTTTATTTGATAATCACCAGGTGTATTATTTATTTGAATGAAAGCTCATCTGTGTTGGTAGATTCCATATTGAAAAAGTTTAAACTTTGTTCCAACACAAAGAAGGGACTCACCAAAAATTTTATGAAAATTTATGGTGAGTCCCTTCTTTGTGTTGGAACAAAGTTTAAACTTTTTCAATATGTATTATGTATTTATTTCCTTTTTTATTAAGACTCCTGGCCAATACAGTAGAAAGTATGGTGGAACAGGTGTTTCTTGTTCGAGGACACCTTTTCAAGGCCGCCATACCGAGCCTTAACATTCACCTTCAGTTTGTTCAAATTTGGATATTTTCCACCAATTTCTGTCTGTCAATGTTGACGAAATGGTCTAAAAATGTGTAATATGCAGCAGAGATTTTGTCAAATGACAGATTTTGGGGTTAGCTGCCAAGAGCCCTGGTTCCAACATTGCAGCATTGTTTGTATGTTGTTACTTACCACCATGTAGTTACGCTGATTGACGTACTGACTGTGGCTTTTTGTGGCTGTGTAATACGTGTGGCTACCAGGGTGCTATCCATGACACATCCCGCACCAACCAACCCCACCTCTCCCCCCCCCCCTTAAAAAAACAATAATAAAGAAGACCTCTCGGTGACGGATAAAATCTGCTCGATGTCGACAGGTGGGCACTATATGCTTGTGTCCAGGAGAAACATTATCTAATAGACACCAAAAAGTGACAAGTTGGTGGTATCTGGAGATGGTCTCATGCACAGATTTGACTGCAATAATAATAATATTTATAATGATATAAACTGTATATACTTTGTCTGGCCCTTGCCTCTTCCCTCATGACCTCAATGAAAAGCGGCCTGCAGGCCGATTTGAGCTTTCATAAATAAACAAAGCTTCAAACTTAAGCTGCTCAGGCCCAAGTGAAAACACTGTGTACCACAGTACTGGCAGATTCATGTGATTTCAGAAGCCTTAGACTTAAATTAGAGTGTTTCTTGTCCATGGAAGATGCCCCTGAGAATGCAAGGATTTTACACAGGCACCTGAAAAATTTAGAGACAGCTCATTTTAAATTTCTAATAAAGCTCCCACATGTCAAAAATGTTATAATCATGAAGAAGCATTCCAAGTCAATCATCTGTGAGTGTAAGAGCTTTACTTTATCAGCATCTGTCATAATGATGAAGTAAACGTCTGAAATACATGTACAAGGCTCTGAACACGTCTGTAATCTCACCATTGCCTGAGTAGCTCCACTATCGGGGGCAGACTCCTGAACCATTACAGATAAGTAAAATCTACTAAGTACTCTCCAAGCAGGAGCTGATTGGGAAAATTGTGACCTTATCATATGCCCCACTTTCTGACGGCCGAGTAGAGTCTATTATTTTCTTTCGTCTCCACATACACGATAACCCAAACTTTATCACAAAAACTCCTGTTAAATGATCTTCCCTTAAGCTTGCTACTCTCTTAGCAGAGACTGATAGGGACAATTGTGACCTTCTCATACATGTATGCCCTACTTTCTGACGGCAGGTTAGCTGGTCCGAGTAAGTCAGTTTCTCACAACCTTTATCACAAAAACTACAGGTAAACGATTTTCCTTGGCTCGTTCCTTAAGGCTTCTGCTCTCCAAGCAGAGGTGAAGGTTGTGATCTTCTCATTTGCTGGCTAGGACCTGATTATAGCAGTGCAGTTACTGTAGTAACGTTACTATCATATTTTGAAGAGCAAGACACAAGCACAGGTCTCATTGAGTACTACAAGTGATATCTAAATTGTATGTTGGCGTGATACATTTATTTTCAGTGCTGACAATTAAGTGCTGACTGCACAACCTCAAAAAGAACCTAATTTATCATTTGTCACCTGAAGACAGAATTGTGCCCCTTTGGTAATCAGTCACCTCACATATATTTTAACCGGTCCAAAACCCAGACGTTTTTGATTTGATTTTTGATTTTGTTTATTTTGCACAATCTTTAAAAAAGATAACATAAAACAAATTAAAGGATGAAAGTACGTGCAGGGGGAAGAAAAAAGCCTCATGGCTTATACATAGTCTTCCTTCAAAGTAACAAATAATGATACAATTTAACAACTCATAAGCTGAATAAAGATTGGACAGATGTGTAAAAATTATACATTTGACAATAATGTAACCAAAAGAATTATATCTATTAACAAAATGGAAGGAAATCATTTTTTCCAGTCCATTTTTTTCTTGGACTGGTCCAGCAAGAAATACCCACCCCTCCCCCTGCCCCAAAGCTCTGGATAGCACCCTGGCTGGCTGCGATGCTTCTGTCTGTGGTTAATGCATGGCTGTTTGTGTTCCAGTAGAGCCCGCCCAGACATGAACACCCCCGCACGCTCCAATGGTATGGCCCCTTTGCTAACGGGATGACTGACAGGTGTCAAGCTAACATGATTGACAGGTGAAGGGAACACGCCCCCATCAGGAACGGTATCATATTACAGGGAACTGAAGTGAAACAAAAGCGCTGTGAGAAGAAACCCAGCTTGCCAATCATGTTAATGTCAGTTCACCTTTATCAGCGGGGTAGCCTAAGTACTTTGTTTTAGAAAAACACGTTTTTAGGGATATCAAGTTGATGTATGGTGGTTTCACACAAATTAACTGCAATATTTCTTCTGCATTTTGAAACCACCGTCCAAAACATATTCCTAGATACCCTGTTTTCAAAACCGACGAATATAGGTTACCCCGCGGATAAAGGTGAACTAACGCTACATAAGTTATACATGTAGGAACTATATAGGAACAGAACTATTGTAGGAAACACAAGTAGGAACCATTATAAGCACTAACAGGTGACGAAACTAACATTAACTATGGTGTAACAAAAGTTAAGGGTTTAAAGTTAACTCATTCCTACCCATTACACAATCATGAAAAGGCATGGATTTAATATAAGCTATGTACAAGTTATAGTCACTGCCAACTCTAGTACATGTTCTCTTGTAAGAAGTAATAGTTACTGCTTAGCTCTAGTTAGTTTTGACTGTACATTTTTAGCAGCAGACATTATTTAAAGAAGACAGAATTTCATCAGAGGTTGCTGTTATGATTAAAATAACTTGCAGCTCCCATGCACCTTCCCATAGAGTTGATATACCAGAATGTATCAGACATTGCCCTGGCTGACTTCCATGTGTTCTTGTAAATGTGATAGCTGTGAGCAAAGGCATACCGTACCCCACACTTACCTGAGTATCTGTGTATGCCCAGCTGTATGTACATGTATCTACTGTGCGCCACCCCCTATCAATGCTTGTTCTGCGTTTTACCAGCAACAAGGCTTGCAGTATTATTTTATTTAGGAATACAACATACATTAAATTTGTATATTACTTGGCAGCTTTGTCTGATAATGTTGGTGAGAAAGTTTAAAAACTGTGCCTTTTTGTGTATCCTACATACATGTAATTAAGTTCATTATTTACAAACTTTGCATGAATTCTACTGCCTAAAAAAAATCCCCTTGTATCCAGAGATTTCATGGGACAGCTTTACTGTTGTCATCACTCAACAACAAAATTCAGCTGTAAAATACTGGAGAAAATAAGACACTGTGAAAGAAATTGTGATCACAACAACACTTCTGTAACTCTGTAAAGGTTGACAATATCAATGTTGTAACAAGTTTGCACTGTTGTAGTGCTTGTTTTAGCTGGTCTATGAGAACTGTGTAGTTTATCTCACGTGAACTTATGCACCTTTGGAAACAAGCCTGCATGAAGGACCTTCATCATCATCAACATAATTGCTGGAACTATTAATACATATTAACTGTAGACTCTTACAGCTGAAAGAGGAAACAGACATACCAGCATTGTCAGGTATCTAAAGGGACAGAAATAATTGTACAGAAATGAAATTGGAGATATTTCAGATTTCTACAACGACCTGTTTGTGCATGAATGAAATATCTGTGATTTGATAGAGTGTCAATGTTTGCATAAGCGGGAAGCGGTTAGCATTGTTTGCATGTTTGGGGCCCGTGTTTCCCTTCTTCACAACAACACTACTGTAACAACATTCTGCAATACACAAAATCATTGTTCTAATCCATTTACATTGTTTGACATCACGGTAATGTTTGGTATTGACTGGAAATTGATTATACATTATACCTATAGATGTGATAGAATTGCAGGAGGGAAGAAGTATCAGAACAAATGATGTATGAAATTATAAATGAACACATTTCATCATGCATTGTTATATGTGCTGACACATGCTGAAATACACGAAGACTTTCTACCTGCATGTAAAAATAAATAGTATTTATTATTACAATAGTACCCTAGACAGGGAAATAGACAATACATGGACTTAAGTACTTAAACAATTGGAGATTGAATGTATGGCACGTATCTGCCGAGCACACTAACAAACACTGTAGAACCCGCTGATATGGATGATATGATATGGATGATATGATATAACCCACCCAGTTTGATACACATGTTGATATAGTGATGATGGATATACGGATATGATAATGTACAACATACGGTACTATCTTATACAAAATACTACATCAACCTTCACCCCAGATATATCCATCAAATGCTACTGCTATCATATTTAACATTTGATAAATATATCAGGGGAGAGCATTGCAAATTCTACCGCAAGAGAATCCAGGTCAGGGTTCTGTTGACAGTTTTAACATTTAGAAATATGCTCAGAATGCATCAGTCTTTTATAATTTTGAATTTGGTGTCAATCCATTGAATTAAATCTATTTGAAGTCAGTTTATCCTCGTATTACGAGGTGCGCAAAAGAATGCCGCTTCTCGAACCAGCGTTAATTTTATAATCTTGAATTTAAATCCATTGAATCAGATCTATTTAAATGAAACCATTTGAAAGTGAAATAAATGAATCAAAGTTGAAAAGTTTTGAATGTCTTGTACTGAAGGGAACATTGTTGAGTGTACAGACTCCACTCAGTATCTCTGTTGGTAGGATTTGCACTGCCAGACTACAGTCTGTGCACTCTGACATGAATAACATTGAAGTTGAGCTTTCAAATGGTTTCATGAAATTATGCTACTCTCTGTACTGTTTCTGTTATGAGGAGGTTTTATGGAACATCAGATTACATTCCACAGTTTTTTTACAGCACTAGAAAGTTTATTTTCAGAAACATTTAAGTGTTTTTGTTCCTCGTAATGGCAGCTAAGGCTCTGACTTCTGTGCTTCTCTTAGTTGGAAGTTTCCAAATGCAGTTGAAATTATGGTGAATACTTGAAGCAGCTTCTGTTTCTATATAATAGAATTTCTATATGATTGATAAATAATCTTCTTCCGCTGTGATGTTATTTGTCCGAGATGTAGGCAGTGCAACCCAAGACAAACAATTGTTATATTTCACTTGTCACTAAAACAATGGGGTGAACTATGGAATGAATATGACTAATGAATATAGGCAATATTATATTGTAACAATGTTAGCAGAGTTATTAGGACATGAGCGATGAGAACAAAATGTATATGCATAATTGATATTGTTATATATGAAAAAAGGAAACTTGGATGTTGACATTTTAATAATGTAGGTATAATATGCCGGTACACAGTATATACTGACAATCATGGTGACGATTCCGGGGTCCATTTTGTGTGGAGCACTTTTGTTTTATCTCCAAGCAGATGTTGGTTACAAATGATGCAGTATCCATGGCAACCTGTTCTTCTCTTTTATCGCAGATTTTGATATTGACGGTTGGTTTATCAGCTGGTTAACAGTTTGGTCTGCACATGTGCAGTGTGGTGCACTGTGGGTAATGTGTCAAAGGTGAGGGCACCTGAGACAAAACTGAAGCATCTGCTCAATTTTCCAGCATGGTTTAGACAAAAACTGTTAGGTGTGAGGCCTTCACCTTTGACCCCTTCACCTTTCACCTTTGACCCCTCACGTGTGCAGTTCAAACTGTGAACTGGCTTGTTAATCTGAAAGCCCCCCTTTGTGTCCACAATTTTCCTCTCACTTTGATGTTGATTTCTGCATTGAGACAATAACAACATATGACAGGTAGACTTACCTGCACAAACCAACAAAATCTCACAGCCGTTAAAATGCATATACATGTAATACTGGTCATCCTCAAGCAGATTCTTGCTGGTGAATTTGTGAAAATTTTGCCACTGAAAAGCTTGGAGAATTCTGTCAAAGCTTCTGCAATGTATTTACTTTACATGAAGCCAATAGAACTTACAGTGTTACCAACTCTCATGCTTAGTGATAAAAAAAAAAGTTGAAAATAATGAATTGATAATATTACACATAGTTAGGAACATTCTAGATAAGGTTATTGAGGATGTGAGAGATGAGTGTGTGTGATGATTGTATGATGTTGTCTAATAAAATGCATCATGTCTTGACACTGGTTTTGTGAATACTTCTCCTTGAATGTGGAATAAAAGTGAAGATTTATGATTATTTGTACCTGTCCTTAGTGCTAATGGACCTTCCCTGTCCTTAGTGCTGATGGACCTTCCATTAGCACTAGGGCTGGGTACCGGTACAGAAAATTCAGGTCCAGGTCCGGTTCAGGTCCAAAGGATCAGGTCCAGGTCCGGACCTGAACCTGGACCTTATGCAGTATGACTCATACCAATGGTCCATTTTACTACAAAGAAATCTGTTTGGTGGAGTATTAGACTTACACTGGCGTTTTAAAACCATACAACGCTAACTGCACCTGTATGATTGGCTGTAAAAATTACTATAAATTCTACTCTACTTCACTCTTGTTATTTTCTTCCATCTGCAAGCGCTAAAACGTGTGAATGCCTGATGAAATAATCTGTTAATTTTCGAATCGGTCCAACATCCGGTCCACCTAATTTTTTCAGGTCCGGTTTTTCTGGACCGGTCCAATAAGAAAAACCGGTTTTGTACCGGTACGCAGTACCGATACCCAGCCCTAATTAGCACTAAGGATATGGAAGGTCCTTCAGCAGTAAGGACAAGGAAGATCCATTAGCACTAAGGATAGGGAAGATTCATTAGTATTAAGGACAGGGAAGGTCCATTAGCACTAAGGACAGGGAAGGTCCATTAGCACTAAGGACAGGGAATGTCCACTAGCACTTAGGACTGGGAAGGTCCATTAGCACTAAGGGTAGGGAATGCCCATTAGCACTAAGGACAGGGAAGGTCCATTAGCACTAAGGACAGGGAAGGTCCATTAGCACTAAGGACAGGGAATGTCCATTAGCACTAAGGACAGGGAAGGTCCATTAGCACTAAGGACAGGGAAGGTCCTTCAGCACTAAGGACAGGGAAGGTCCATTAGCACTAAGGACAGGGAAGGTCCATTAGCACTAAGGACAGGGAAGGTCCTTCAGCACTAAGGACAGGGTAGTTCCATTAGCACTAAAGACAGGGAATGTCCATTAGCACTAAGGACATGGAAGGTCCTTCAGCACTAAGGACGGGGAAGGTCCTTCAGCACTAAGGACGGGGAAGATCCTTCAACACTAAGGACAGGAAAGGTCCTTCAGCACTAAGCACATGGAAGGTCCTTCAGCACTAAGGACAGGGAAGGTCCATTAGCACTAAGGACAGGGAAGGTCCATTAGCACTAAGGACAGGGAAGGTCCATTAGCACTAAGCAGAGGGAAAGTCCTTCAGCACTGTGAACAGGGGATGTCACAAGGGATTGAAAGTAAAAAACTCACAAAGAACAGAGAAGTTGGGGCTGCTATTGATAAGGTTGGTTCGTTCCTCGTTTGTGGTGTTTTCTAGTTTCAAATTCAAATCAAATTCTTTTAACTGCAGATTGAAATTAAATTCTTGAAATTTCTCATACCCCATAATCACTACTGATTTGGTTCAGTATACTGCAGGTTAAGATGTTAGAGTACAGATTTTTTCTTGTGCTGGTGGTTTTCCTCGGTACCCCTGGTCCGCCATGTATCCTTAGAACCACGTTTGTAATGTAGCCAAATATCAAATATTCTGTTTGTTTGAACCTTTTTTTTATTGATGGTAAGCTCAAATCTGCCTGCAGCCCGGTGTACATTGAGAGCATGACGGGCTGCGAGGACCAGGCAAGATATTACAAACACAAAGATTTCACGATTTAAGTCCTGATAAAGACATAAAATGTAATTATTTATGTATAAAAACATATATTGCTCGCCCATATAAATGGAGAGACCAGGCTAGAAAGAACGTCGGCTAGTAAATGCTTAGTATTTTCCCTTGCATCGATCAAGTAAATTTTACATAATTCCTGATCGACATCATACAGCCCGTAAGGGTGCTACAATGTGGACAAAACAGGGGGACTTAAAATAGCGGACTACAGAAATTGAACCTTTAAAAGGAGTTGATGCTGAATATGAAATAACGTAGAAATACTAGTGCTACTGTACTGTACTTTGTCCGATATTGGCATAGTTTTTAGAGGACTTGGCGCGATGTTCAACTTTTTCACGTTACATCGGGCCCCTAACACAGTCTCTGGCAGTCTGGCATGGGATCAAATCACGGTTTATCCGAACCTTTCCGGGCCTCTATCGGAACCAGGTCATCTAACCGCCTCCCAATAATATCGACTTCAATTTGACGGGGTATTTGTACCCGACATATCAGTGCACGAGCGCCACCGTGCGATATCGGGCAGCACAACACGCCTGATTTGATGAGTATCAACAGTCCATTTCCCACCATGGTATCTTCACAGCCTGTGCAATAACGCCCTCTCCCGATTACTTTTGTTAGTCCACAAACTGTTATGCAAGGGTGTATTGTGGCTTAGTATCCTAAAACATTGATCTAAAAGCGCTATCCTTAACTAATGTAAAGCATGACACTTTTTTCAAGTAGCTAGTAAATATTACAGAGTGGCTTCGGTAACAAATACATCCAGGTTTAAAAAGGCTGAGGCATAGCCATTCTATAACTCACAAGTAGGGGGGGGGGGGTACCAAGCACTACTGCCCCCCACCCCGATGGAACTGCTGCCCCCCACCCCGATGGAACTGCTGCCCCCCACCCCGATGGAACTGCTGCCCCCACCCCGATGGAACTGCTGCCCCCACCCCGATGGAACTGCTGCCCCCACCCCGATGGAACTGCTGCCCCCCACCCCGAGGGGACTGCTGCCCCCACCCCGATGGAACTGCTGCCCCCCACCCCGAGGGGACTGCTGCCCCCCACCCCGAGGGGACTGCTGCCCCCCACCCCGATGGAACTGCTGCCCCCCACCCCGATGGAACTGCTGCCCCCCACCCCGAGGGGACTGCTGCCCCCCACCCCGATGGAACTGCTGCCCCCCACCCCGAGGGGACTGCTGCCCACACCCACCCCACCCCTAGGTAATATTGATCTTTATGGGCCGAAATTCCCAACGATGGGTGGTGATCAACTGATGATCCCACTGCTGAGGCACAATTCATCAAGTGTATATAATTCAATTATTGCAGAGTGGCTTCGCTAAAACTCGAGTTTTCAGCCAAGCACCCCTTAGTACTCTACACGATGCGTGTGTAGGGCCGTTGCACGTAATAAACGAGATTATTTTTTCTATAAGTAATATAGACAAATTTTTATTACTTATGAATTTAGACAAACCTTTACTTATAAAGCATATCTGCTTCTATATTTTCAATATCACAAAGAAACGAGAAGAATTCGAATAGTAGAATTTGATTCTTGAGTATTGTAGATTCATTGTACATATTTCATGTATCTCTTGTTACATTTCATGTGTCTCATGTACTGAACCCAGTGGGTATGTATGTACAATAAAGGTCTTCATTCATTCGTCCATTCATTCATTGAACGCAGCCTACCATAAATCTAAGCCTTTGGAAAAATGCGCAAAACAAGACCGAGGTCAGCAGAAAACGGGATTTTAACGAGCAGATTATTTTGTTTTGTCTACTGAAGGCAGTCGACCATAAAGCTAGGCCTTTTGGAGGAATGATGTAATGATCGTGTGGGCAGCCTGGACAGGCGTGCACAGTGATTTCTTTTTTCAGCATCTGAAAACGCCGAGCTATTAAAAAGTAAAATAGAATTCTCTACACGCTCCCGCCTGTTGGATAATGAGGTGCGGTGGTTGGAAGGTCTCCTTCGCCGGTGAGGGAGTGACAGAAAGAATGGACAGTGTCGCAGAAAATGTACAGAGCAAGACGCAGGTCGCCAGAGACTAGCAGTAACCAAGATTGAGTGTGGACAGCAAAGATTAAGATGTCTGGACTGGCTTCCACAGTGGTTTCTTATTCCAGCTATAACGCATCTGAAAATACCAAGCTAGAATTCTCTCTCCCTTCCCGAATGTGGTTATGGTAATGAGCTGTGAGGTGAGGAAGGTCTACTTCGCCGGTTGGGAGTGACAGAAAGAATGGACAGTGTCGCAGAAAATGTACAGAGCAAGACGCAGGTCGCCAGAAACTAGTAGTAACCGTGTTAGAACCAAGATTGTGACTCACAACTATAGATTTATGTTGATATTCCGAGCATGTCCCATTTTTATCCTGCCCTCCGCAAAACAAACCCAGCCCGACGGCCAGAGAGCTGCTTCTTGTGTCAGTGCACTATCGATTTAGTCCATCAAGCTGGGCGACTGAGTATTCTAAAAGATACACCGAATGCAGAAGTAAAGCAGTTATCCTCAAATGGGGTTAAGCACGATGGGTTTCGAATGGCTAATAATTGCAAATGACTAATAAATAGAGTGCGGCTTTACTATGGCTGGCGTTTTCGGCCAAGCAAACTGGGTCACCACTTGTCTTGTTGATAAGTGTGTTTAGGTTTAACGCCTGACTCCCACTCATACACCAGGCCCTTAGGTTTACGTCACTGTCCTAATACCCCCCTCACATTAGGCGAAAATCGATCGGACGATGAGTCTGTGAGCACTGAATTACGAGGAGGCATGACTCTGGCGGGAAAGATGGAACTCTGCCATTTCTTCTCGGCAGCAGGGTCATACCTCCTCGTATTTAGAGCTCGCAAACTCGTCGTCCGATCGATTT
The DNA here is from genome assembly GCF_000003815.2 of Branchiostoma floridae. NCBI lineage: Eukaryota > Metazoa > Chordata > Leptocardii > Amphioxiformes > Branchiostomatidae > Branchiostoma > Branchiostoma floridae. The sequence goes on along the minus strand of NC_049980.1, from coordinate 34,192,668 downwards.
TTGCCTAATGTGAGGGGGGTATAACATGTCCGAGCCGCTGGCCTCTGGGTTTCTGTATCCCTGAAGTAACAAAGGATTAATATCGAGTGTGAAATTCGATCGAAATGGGTCAGGAAAGATCAGCGACCGTGTTTAAGATTCAAAGCAGGGAGATGTTGTAAGGCAACACCGACTTGATTTTATGGACGACATGGGCAATCCGGTATGCACGCAGCTGCAGTTTTACGTCACCATCCAAAATGACGAGTGCGATCCCTTACATCCTTACAACATGCCCGAGCTGGGTCCGAGCCTGGGGCAAACGGAATCTGGTTCTAATGGCGAAGCAGTTGAATTGCACCACGGGTTCCAAAACTATGGGTCGAGAATTAGAGCTAAGACTGTAAGTGGCGCTGACATGGAGCCTAAGATTAGCTTTACTTCGTAGAGAGATGTGCAAATATTAGGCGTGACAGGTCTTTCACCGGCTATATAGATACAGATACAGAAGCTGGTGTGTTACGCCGAAGGGCGGTTATACCGGCTATATAGATACAGATACAGAAGCTGGTGTGTTACGCCGAAGGGCGGTTATACCGGCTATATAGATACAGATACAGAAGCTGGTGTGTTACGCCGAAGGGCGGTTATACCGGCTATATAGATACAGATACAGAAGCTGGTGTGTTACGCCGAGGGCGGTTATACCGGCTATATAGATACAGATACAGAAGCTGGTGTGTTACGCCGAAGGGCGGTTATACCGGCTATATAGATACAGATACAGAAGCTGGTGTGTTACGCCGAAGGGCGGTTATACCGGCTATATAGATACAGAAACAGAAGCTGGTGTGTTACGCCGAAGGGCGGTTATACCGGCTATATAGATACAGATACAGAAGCTGGTGTGTTACGCCGAAGGGCGGTTATACCGGCTATATAGATACAGATACAGAAGCTGGTGTGTTACGCCGAAGGGCGGTTATACCGGCTATATAGATACAGATACAGAAGCTGGTGTGTTACGCCGAAGGGCGGTTATACCGGCTATATAGATACAGATACAGAAGCTGGTGTGTTACGCCGAAGGGCGGTTATACCGGCTATACAGATACAGATACAGATACGGATACAGATACAGATACAGATACAGATATTGCACAAAAATCCGCATGACGATGATGTTACGCTGCCCGCACGTCATTGCTATCCCGATCAGGTCCCATTTTCATACTGCCCTTCACAAGACAAACACCGTCTGATTGTCTGAGATTGTTCTGAGATTATGTTTTTCTTCTGAGCATGTTTGAATATGAATACATCTTCCTTGTAGTGACGCATGCGACAGTTGTCGTAGCATTTAACGCAGTTTGATTTTGATGTACATCGTATTCCAGAAGAAACTAAGATTAATATTGAGTCTGAAATTCAATCAAAATAGGTCAGAAAAGATCAGCGGTCATATTAAAGGTTTTAAAGCAGGAAATGTTCTTATTTATCTGGGTACGTTTGAGAAGTATCCAATTTCCTCTCCCATGACGCAGTTAGATTTAAAACGGTATCCTAGAAGAACTGAGGGCTAATCTTTCGGCTTTCCGAGTCTAAAATTCGATTTTACTGTGTCAGAAATTTCTGCGAGCCTGTCGGGGTTTTCAAAGCAGGGCGTTGTTGATATATATACTGACTTGTCCACGCGTTTGAGAATGGAATGACGCATTCAAATGGTACATTGCATCCCATTAGTAACCTAGGACTGTTTTTTCCTAGTCTGAGATCCCAAGTGGAAGAAAGGCCCAGTGACCCTGTGTGAAGTTTCCAAGCTGGAAGTTGGCGTAACGAGAAAATGATGACGCACTTATTATGTAGTTTTAGATTAGAGTAGACACTTGTGATATTGTTTTTACACTGTTTGAATCTTTTATGTTAACGTTACCTGCAATTAGCCCACGGGCAAGAATTTGCAATAAACTTGATTATTATTATTTTAGTGCGCAGAACAAGTCCGGGGTCATCAGAAAACAGGGTTTTAACGAGGAGATTATTTTGAAGTCTGACATTAATTTGTTTCGTCTATTGAAGGCAGCCTACCATAAAACTAGTCCTTCCAGTAGAAAGGCATGATGTAATGAGATTGTGGGCAGCAGAGAGATTAATCTGCCTGGACAGGCGTGCACAGTACAGTGATTTCTTTTTTCAGCAATAACGCATCTGAAAACGCCAAGCTGAAAGTAAAATGTGGTTTTGTTGGATAATGAGGTGTGAGGCGGGGAAATTCAATATAGTTTTATTACACAACAATTGTACGGGGTACAAAGTATGGCATCTACATAACTACAGTTCTATAACTTAACGCTTATCGTTCTATAACTTAACGCTTATTCATGGTGTCCTTCGCCGGTTGGATATGACAGAAAGAATGGACAGTGACGCGCAAAACGTACAGAGCAAGGCGCAGGTCGCCAGAGACTGGCAGTGACCAAGATTGTGTCACATTCTCTGCTATAGATTCCCAAAACTCCCATGTTGTTCACACAGCCTCCCGCCAAACTCCCGACATACCCAGTGTAGGTCTGGGCAGGCTTGCCGGTGACAACGTTTTCTTATTCCAGCAATAACGTATCTCAGAACACCAAGCTAAAAGTAGAATAGAATCATCTCTGCCTTCCCGCCTGTGGTTCGGTTGGTAATGAGGTGTGAGGGTAGAAAGGTCTCCTTTGACGGTGAGGGAAAGAATGAATAGTGCACTCGGTTTTCATTGAAATGTAAAAAATGACATATTTTTGGTCGAAAAACAAATCGGCTTTATTTTCGGCGAAAACTACCTAGTTGTTTAGGAAAATTCCTCTTTTAACCATAGCCAAAAATGGCAACTTAATATTCTCGGTCCCATTGGTAATGTTTTACAGGGCAGGTAACCAACATTACCGGTAACGTTTGTTACAACAGACTTCCCCCTGTTTTCTTCGAAAGGACTTACCTTATTGACGACACCAGTTCGATGGTATATTCTATCCCTGAAGTAACGATTGATATCAAGTGTGAAATTCGATCAAAATGGGTCAGAAAAGATTTGCGACCATGTTGAACGTTTTAAAAGCAGGGAGATGTTGTTATTTATCTGAGCAATTTGAGAAGTATCCAATTTTCCCTCCTATGACGTATTTAGATGTAAAAGGTATCCCAGAAGAAACGAGGGTTAATCTATCTGCTTTTCGAGTCTAACATTCTATTTAACCGGGTCAGCAGATACCTGCGACCCCGTCGGAGTTTTCAAAAGCAGGGAGTCATTGTTACTGAGCTGGGCAGGCTTGAAAAGTGCATCATTCCCCGTGCAATGACGCATCTGATAGTAAATTGCATCCTATCACTGATTTTTCCGAGTCTGAGATCCCAAGGGGAAGAAAAAGCCCAGTGACCCCGTCAAAGTGCTAAGGGCACAACCCGCCGTACGTGAAATTTGTTCTTACGCTTTTTTGGGAGACCACGTCCGCCACGTATTTCTGAAAACGTTCAGGCTGTAGGCGCGTCGCCCGTACTGGCACGTATGGGTGGCGAATCCGCAGCCCGATGGCACAAAAAGTTTTGCCTGCACGTAAAGTTCTACGGCGTGTCTAGTCTGCGTGCTCCAAAATCCGTCGGATTCCCTACGAGTTCGCACGGAGGCGGTACTTATACCCCCCTCACATTATATACGATCTTCGGACGTTCTTCGCGATCGCAGGAAGGTCGGCTGATTTTAAGATCTTAAGATGGTCTTCCGTATTTTTCGCCTCAAAACTGTCCCTCTCACATATACGCGAGGCTCGTGAGATCGACGGTGAATAAATCTATGATAATAAACCTCCCATGACCTCTTGCACGCGGACAAGGTAACACAAAACGTTCCTCAAAAAAGGCAAGAGATCAATAAATGTTGCTTATTTTGTTGTCGTAATCTTTTTAACCAATGAATGGAATGCGCGGGCATAATAGAAATGACGCAAGAAAAGAAAGTGTGTCACAAAGCCAGCCTACATACTGCCACAGGGCCACAATGTTAGAATTACCCTCACATTCCCAGAAATTCAATATTTGTAAACAAACGGAAGTCGGGCGAACGTCGCCCGAACGTTGCCCAACTGACGGGCGTTCGCCATCCGATTTGCGCTCGATGATTAATAACTATGTCTTTGCTCGCCTATCGGTCTTCAATCGTTGGATTGACGCAAGACTATTGACCGATACCCTTGCAAGGTACGCACGATTTGTACGCACAATCTGCGACTCGGTAACGAGCTGTGCGATTTTGGAGATTTCCTTCGACTAGTCGCATATGTTAAGAACATGTTTCGCTGCACCGCGACCGTCGTAAGACTCCTGAAAACTGCCGGCGATCCGTAAAAATCGCAAGATGATCGTGAGAACACCGGACGTCTTACTCACGAAAATGTCATTCAGAGTTCGTAAACTAGTCTTCCGATCGAATCGCGCCTATTGTGAGGGGGGTATTACCACTTATGGATCCCAAAAGATTGCCCATGTTTTGGCACGTAGACGGCACGTATTTGCACGTACGGCGGGTTGTGCTCCTAGCTTTAAAAACGAGCAGCTTATTTTGAAGTCTGACATTAATTTGTTTCGTCTATTGAACGCAACCTACCGTAAAGCTAGGCCTTTTGGAAAAACATTTTGTAATGAGCGTATGGGCAGCAGAGAGTTTAATCTGCCTGAACAGGCGTGAACAATGATTTCTGGCGTGATCAATGATTTCAGCAATAACGTACCTGAAAACGCCAAGCTAAAAGTAAAATAGAACCTCCTCAATGTACAGAGCAAGACTCAGGTCGCCAGAGACTGGCAGTAACCAAGAAAAAGATTGTCCTACATAGACCCCAAAACTCCCTCTTTCAAGCTGTTAGCACAACGTCCCGCTATACCCATCCCCTGTAGAGTGTGGGTAGCGAAGACTGAGCTGAATGGACAGGCTGAATGGTGTCTTATTCCAGCAATAGCGCATCTGAAAACGCCCATCCTCCTACGCACGGTCCCCCAAGGCGCTGGCGGTCCTCCCTATTGGGAGCAGTTTGCTAGTGCCGTTCGGGGACCGTGCGTTGGATGAAAACGCCAAGCTGAAGGTAAAATATAATTCTCTCTAGGTTCCCGCCTGTGGTTCGATTGATTATTATTATTATTGATAATGAGCTGCGAGGTAAGATGGTCCGCCGGTGAGGGGGTGGCAGAGGGAATGGACACTGACGCACATCATGTACAGAGCACGACGTAGGTCGCCAGGGACTGGCAGTAACCAAGCTTGTGTCTCACAATCTCTGCTATAGATTCCAAAACTCCCGCTTTCAATTTGTTCACACATCCTCCCGCCAAACTCCCGGCATACCCCGTGTAGATCTGGACAGGCTTGCACAACGCTTTCTTATTCCAGCAATAACGCATCTCAAAACACCAAGCTAAAAGTAGAATAGAATTCTCTCTCCCTTCCCACCGTGGTTCGGTTGGTAATGAGCTGTGAGGTGAGGAAGGTCTCCTTCGCCGGTTAGAGAGTGACAGAAAGAATGGACGGTGACGCACAACATGTACAGAGCACGACGCGTGTCGCCAGAGACTGGCAGTAACCAAGATTGTGTCTCACAATCTCTGCTCTCTATATATATAGATTCCAAAACTCCCGCTTTCAATTTGTTCACACAGCCAAACTAACGTCATACCCGGTGTAGGTGTAGACAGGCTTGCACAGCGGTTTCTTATTCCAGCAATAACGCATCTCAAAACACCAAGCTAAAAGTAGACTAGAATTTTCTCTCCCTTCCCGCCTGTGGTTCGGTTGGTGATGAGGCGTGAGGAGGGTCTTCTTGCCAGTTAGGAGTGACAGAAATAATGGTCAGCGACGCACAAATGCACAGTACAAGACGCAGGTCGCCAGAGACTAGCAGTAATCATGTTAGAACCAAGATTATGGATCACAACTATAGATTTATATTGATATTCCTCACAACTATAGTGATGGTGATGTTACGCTGCCCGCACGCCATTGCTATCCCGATCAGGTCCCATTTTCATACTGCCCTTCACAAGACAAACACCGTCTGGCCTTCTGAGATTGTTCTGAGATTATGTTTTTCCCGGCATGTTTGAAGATGAATACATCTTCCTTGTAATGACGCATCCAACAGCTATCGTAGCATCTAACGCAGTTTGATTTTGATGGTACACCGTATCCCAGAAGGGTTGTTGCACGGGCTATACAGATACAGATACAGATACAGATACAGATATGGCACAGAAAATCCGCATGACGATGATGTTACGCTGCCCGCACGTCATTGCTATCCCGATCAGGTCCCATTTTCTTACTGCCCTTCACAAGACAAACACAGTCTGGCCTTCTGAGATTGTTCTGAGATTTTGTTTTTATCAGCATGTTTGAAGATGAATACATCTTCCTTGTAATGACGTATTGGACAGTTATCGTATCATTCAACGCAGTTTATGGTACATTGTATCCCTGAAGTAACAAAGGCTTAATTTTTCCGAGTTACATTCACTTTGACGGACATGACAGACGTAGTGGTGACGCACTCAAGTTATCAATTAATATTAGCGCCACCACAATACATATATACGAATTTCCGAGTTTAAAATTCGATCAAAACAGGTCAGAAAAGATCTGCGGCCATGTCAAAAGTGTTATATTAGGGTAGATATTGTTATTTATCTGGGTCCGTATGAGAAGTATCCAATTTCCCCTCCCATGACGCATCTAGATTTAAGAGGGTATCCTAGAAGAAACGAGGGTTAATCTTTCGGCTTCTCGAGTCTAACGTTCTATTTAACCGGGTCAGCAGATACCTGCGACCCCGTCGGAGTTTTCAAAAGCAGGGAGTCATTGTTCCTTAGCTGGGCAGGCTTGAGAAGTGCATCATTCCCCGTGCAATGACGTAAATTGCATCCTGTCGGTAACCTATCAGTATCCTATCGGTAACCTATCAGTATCCTATCGGTAACCTATCAGCATCCTATCGGTAACCTATCAGTATCCTATCAGTATCCTATCGGTAACCTATCAGTAACCTATCAGTATCCTATCGGTAACCTATCAGCATCCTATCGGTAACCTATCAGCATCCTATCGGTAACCTATCAGTATCCTATCAGTAACCTATCAGTAACCTATCAGTAACCTATCAGCATCCTATCGGTAACCTATCAGCATCCTATCGGTAACCTATCAGCATCCTATCGGTATCCTAAGATTGGGTATTCCAGCTATAACGCATCTGAAAATGCCAGCTAGAATTATCTCTCCCTTCCCACCGTGGTTCGGTTGTGAATGAGCTGTGAGGTGAGGAAGGTCTCCTTCGCCGGTTGGGAGTTAGGGAGTAAGAATGGACAGTGATATAAAAAATGTACAGAACAAGACTCAGGTCGCCAGAGACTGGCAGTAACCAAGATTGAGTATGGGCAGCAAATATTAAGCTGTCTAGACATGCTTCCAGTGATTTCATCTTCCAGCTGTAACGCATCTGAAAATACCAAATTAGAATTCTCTCTCCCCTCCCACCTGTGGTTCGGTTGGCAATGAGCTGTGAGTTGAGGAAGGTCTCTTTCGCAGGCCAGAGACTAGCAATAGCCATGTTAGAACCACGATTATGGCACTTAATCTCTGCTATAGATCCCAAATCTCTCGCTTTTAATTTCTTATCACAAACTCCCGCTATACCCAGGCCCTGTAGAGTGTGAGCAGCAAAGACTAAGCTTTTTGGACAGGCTTGCACAATGGTTTCTTATTCCAGCAATAACGCATCTGAAAACACCAATCTAAATGTAAAAAAAAAAAAATCTCTCTCCCTTCCCGCCTGTTGATCATGAGGTATGAGGGTAAGAAGGTCGGTTAGGGAGTGACGGAACGGATGAATGGTGACGCTACGATAGTCGACGTAAGATGGTTTCAAACTGCAGAATTGTGAAAACGTTGCAATTTGAAACCACCGTCCATTAACATGATATCCGTAGATACCGTTTTTAGAATACATTGGATACTGGCGACAATTCTCTGTCTCCATGGCTATCTTGTGCCCCCAACGACCTGGAGGTCAGGGGACAACGTAGGTAGGTAGGTAGGGTATAGGATAAAGGTTAACTAGCGTTAAACCGCCTTCACTGTGTGACGTAGTCCATGAGACCCTGTCCGTATCAATTAACGTTACTTGCTGACGCACAGAAGGGACAGATCGGGGCCCAGGTTAGCACAAAACCGCTTCCATGGTGTGACGTAGTCCACGGGACCCTGTCTGCATTAATGAACGGTCCCGGGGCTAGTTAATGGGTGTATGCTTTGACCAATAGGATGGATGTAATATTGCAGGTCTTAGGGGGCAAAATTGTAATCTTTTGGCTGTTTCTATTTTGTCTGACAAACAACTTTCCTGGGAACCTCAAAAGGGCAAGCCTTTACCTCTCAGGTTCTACAGGAAGGTTACGACATACTGGTAACCCCCACGTGACCCTCCCATAGATCACTGGGAGGGGTTATTTGCGTAGTATCTGAATAATTTCATTCCATTCATTTCTTTATCCAGGGACAAACATAACCGCACTTGTTAATGCTGCTTGGATATGAACTTCCCTATCAGAACGCCCCCTCTAACTAATCGTAGGAGGGTTTTTTGCTTAGGACTCAGAATATGGAGCGGTTTTAACAGGAATAATCCCAGTCGTTAATGCTGCTTGTACATGAAAACCCCCATCAGACCCCCCCCCCCCCCTTAGACTTGTCCTATGCAGAACTCACTGACCAGTCGTAATGTACATGTGGTACCCTCTCACATAGATGGCAATGAAATTATTCATACCCCTTGTAAAATCCGCGAGTTTGTCGTTTAATTGTCAGTTGTCATTTGGAAACGATTGCGGTTCGATCTCATTTGCATGACTTTGACTAAGAACTTCAACAAGAATAATTTTGGCATGAACAATTCTGGACTGTAGTCTTTTGTAAATGCGTGTATGAAATACCTCAGTATTTTGTAATTTCACAAATAAAGGGGTGTTATTATATTAATCCATGCAGTTTTAAGGGGGAGTTTTGTCGTTGACTGCTTGTACAGCTCGCAGATGGGCCATATTGTAGAAACGGCGGATTGTGCGGCCTAAACTGATTGAAATTTTACTTGGAAACCTTCTTAAAAAAACTATCCAGACTTCAAGATAGTTTTTTGTAGATGTAACTTATAAGACTGCTGTGAGCTATATCTTTCAGCAAGGAGGTTTTTTCAACCTCCTTGCTTTCAGAAGATCGTGACCCCTGCCAACAGAAAGCACACTTCTGTGGTTCCGCATTATTTCATACATAAAAATCTTAGCAGTTACTGATTATGTTCACTTATGTTGTAATATCATCTGTTCAAGCAAACTATATGTTATTGTTTGTCTTAAAACCCACGTGAGCTGGGCGTTTGTATGGCACCTTAATGAAATATAATTCATTCATTCATTCATTCTTAGCGATGAAAACTTCGACAGTGACAACACTGACAAAATATATATTTTCAGATATGATTGATTTTATTATACAGCTTCAATCAACTGTTCTCGGTGGTCGTAGGAAACGCACAGATCATTATGACACCATTTACACTTCCGAAACTCCTTTTTTACGTCACTGACAAGTATGAACTCTGTCCGACTGACTTTTGTTCTGGTCAATGTTTAGAACAAAGCCTCTAACAACACATTTTACATGTACATCTGTCGAATTCAGTAGAAAATATGTTACATGTAACTTCGTCTTGTAAAAACTTCGTCTCGCACTGCTTCCTAGCTGGAGACACCGCATACAAACGCACAAGGTAGAAAAATCGGATAGGTTATCATTGTCCTCTAAGCGCTATCGTTGTTGCCGGCTAGTGGAACACGTCGTCGTTATTACAGGAGTTTCCTCTGCTTCTGATGAGCTTCTTCAGCGTGCTGATTGTTTTCGACGCGCTCGATCTTCTCTTTTCTGAACCCTTCTGTTTGTTCGAGTCTCTGTTTTCGCACGTTTCCACGCTGTTTAACAAGGCCAGGAAGATGTCGTAGACGTTCCGGTTGTACTTGGCGCTGGTCTCCAGAAAAGGGCAGCGCCATTCTTCTCTTGCCGCCGTGACGGCCTCGTCTTTCTGCACCTCCCTGTCCACGGCCAGGTCCGACTTGTTCCCCACCATCACCAGAGGGATGTTCTCTGTACCTGAGGAGGAAGGGACAACACATCTGTTAAAACCGGCGGCATTCAGCGTTCAGGTAGGGAACTAAAGAAACACTTAGGTTTGTCAACAAGGGGGCTGTTGGTTTCAACTGCGCTTGCTCAGCGAAATGCATTGTGGACAATTTGTCAAAGGTAAAGGCCCCTAACTTGTAAACAGTTCTTGTCTTGCTTGATACATGCCCAGACATGTTTTTATGTGTCAGGGGCATTAACCTTTGACATATAACCCGCAGACGCAGTTGGAACAATGAACAGACTTATTAGAAAATAACCAGTAAAACATGGTGGATGTGGCTACTGACCTTTGACATTGACGACGAGCTTGCGCAGTTTGTGCGCCTCCTTGAAGGACTCTGCATCGTCGATGGAGTAGACGATGATGAAGCCGTGGGCAGTCTTGATGTTCAGCTCCTGCATGGCGGGAAACTGGTGCGTGCCGCCCGTGTCCAGGATCTCTATGCAGTGCATGTTTCCGTCTGGAAAGGCAGGAGAGCAAACTGGTCAATAACTAGTCATGTCACGGGCAACAACATCAGTTTACACGATTTATTTATCAGCAAACTACATAGGGTTACTCTATTGCTGTTTAAAAAAGCACTTCCGACATTTCCGACTCCCAAAGGTTCGTTTGTGCTTATTTCAGAAATCCCCAGCCCGGGCGACTTCCGTTCCACTGACGGCCAGGCCGCTAGAATACGCACTGTGACGTCAAACGCGCGAACGGCAGAAGACTTCACAGGAGCCGCCGCTGGCCGACATGCCGTATTTGGGGGTAAGTCAATCCCTGCCTACGTTAGCTGGCCTCTGGGCACCACGTCAGTACTAAACACAATCACCTTGTCACTAACGCCACTAGCGCAGGATTATATGCATTATTTATTGCACCTCGGACGTTTCCGAATGGGATATCTATCAAGAAATGGTGCTCTTGTAGCGAAAAATCAATTGCAACAATTATCACCAAGGCTGAATAACGAAATGATAATGCGACGTCTTTTTTGCAATCTTAAACCATGAAAGCGCGTTTAAAATCAGTTTCTTCCAAAGGGAATGACACCGCGGGAATTCTCTCAGTTTATGAACATATCTGAAAGGACTGAAAGGACTTGTGTTGCCTGTCTTGATGTCTGAAGTGGTGGCTGGATTCTCAGATGCCTCCGTGGAGAGATAATTGCCCACCCACGCCCACTCGCGCTCGATGCACTGATTTGTACGGGTATTAAAACACGAGCCTCAGATCAGACTCCTTTCTAAGATGAGCGCGCTTCTCGTCAGGGTAGAAGGCCAGACGTCAAGACAATTAGTGCTCCACAAAGGGCTTCAGTCGCTTTTATAATGACTTGTAAAGGTCAGGCTCTTCAACCATCAGAAACGCCTGTCTTCAATGGAATACATTTTGCTAAACGAGGTCGCCCGGGCAAAGCAATGCTACCAATGAGACCACTTCTGGGCACTGAACAGAGTTGGTGTATGGGTACTTCTATTCGCACCATGAGATAACGATGAATGTTGGTTTTGATAGATTGTGGGGTGTGTTCCTTCGCGAAACACTTGTTACTGAGAGATTTCTATAATATAATGAGAGCTATGATCTCTGTATCATGTTATGAGCCGCTAAACCATTCACGATAGCAGCAAATAACCACCGTGCAAAGTACATACTAACTTGGCACCGAATCTGCGATGTGGACCTCCCATATGGTTTGTCGTGTTATACAGAGTGGTAATACAGAGTGAATGGTTGTTATACAATGTAGGGGGCGACCTCTACTCAAATCCGCGAAGTAACTTTCCTGCTTAACTCCCAAAGGTTGAGACTTAAGTGTAAGGTTATTGTGTGGGAATCGCGTAGGGTTAATCAGACTCCAACTCAGGGTTATTACAAGGATGAAGCATTTAGCACTTTAACAATCAGTAATGGCAGCGTATTACCTACGCCTCTGCAATGGGCTGTAATACTCTCAGACGACTCTCAGACACGACTTTCAGCTCCAAGTGATTTTTTGTCTGAGAGATTGCAGCACTTTCAACACTCCATTTGAAATTCCCACTTGAGCGAGTCTACACACGAGTAGATATATGTGTTATCGCTCAGTTCTTCAGACTGTAGTTTGCAGAACGCTGCCTTTGACTGCGAAGAAAAATTTTTATGAAAAGGACTCTCTAAGCTTTCAATTTGACACGATGACAGAAATGACCATTATCTACACACTTTCAACGTTTCAAAAGTACGCCGATGACAGTAATGATAATGGTTCTTTTTTTCCAATCTACTGTGTGCCGGGTATGGGTAGTTAAATAGTAGCTATGGCTGCTATGTTCTAAAGAAAACCATCGCCAAATTGCATTTCTCAGAAAGAGGAGAGATTACCATACACGAGGACACCTAGATGGAGAGATTAACATACACAAGGACACCTATTCTGCTTCCCACCTCCAATTTAGCCTTCCTATTAATCTAGCTTTGATAAATGCAATGGACCTTCAAAGAATGGCCCGATTCCAAGACCAGGCCTAGCCTGAGCCGAGGGCGAAGCCGTCTTACGGAGGCTTCAGCCTGAAGGCCCGGCGGCTGCTGCCGTGGATTTCCCGCCCTAGTTTCAGGAGAACGGCGATTATGTCTCTATCGGCAGCAGCGAGACAATAGGGGGTTCAGTTTACATGTTGTCTCGACAAGACGTGCTTTCTTGCCTGGTGGAGCTCATAGCACGAGTGCTGCTGTACACCCATACTGATCTGTACATGTCTGCAAACTATCGCGTGGTACAATTCAGGAGAAAACCATTTCATTGCCAACTTTTACAGCAGCTCCTACTTCTAGCCGCCTGTGCTAGAATCTCGGCACTTGCTGCCCTTGACTTTTACTGCATAAATCAAACGGTTTTGCGTCAAACGATGGAGAAAAAAGGACCGCGCTTGTTTGGATAGGAATAAAACCAATCTCGGGATAAAACATTTTTTTTGTGAAATGCATTTGTTCTTCTGTAGGTAAATGTTACACTGACGTTATCGCGGTTCAGACAAAGTACCGAGCAGACGAAAACGTCCCCGAGCGCCGTCTGGACGCCAGTAGGATTAACAACCCGGCTAAATCTTAAGTTTCCTCCTCATCCGTCTGCAAATATCATCTTTGCGTCTCCAAACAGTCAGACGCCATCTCTCAGAAGTCGGCGGGGGTACTTGCGCAAGCATTTCTTGCTGTGCATGTGGTTGTATATTTACATTACCCCACCGAAGCACAGAGTGATTTTCCTGTGGAGGCCTTTTATGGGGATAGAATCAGAGTTCCACTTCTGTTTTCTGATAAAAGACCGGTTTACACCGGCATGCTATACACAGTATCGCGCCTCCCGCTGAGCTGTCTAAAGCAGGCTTCAGAGCTACTGTTCTTTTACAGTTCGGTAGTTACCGATGGACTTATTCATAGCCACATGTTAGAATCGGATCATATCATGCGCTTTCGCCCGAGTTTCATTTCAGCATGCGTATGAAGCCACTGGCAGGTGAAGCATTGTTGCTTTGGTTTACACTGTGCTTACATCAACAAGTGTCCGCCTAGTGTACAACGCCCCACTTCGCTCGTACCTTACGGACAATTTCCAAAGCTTTTGTAGTGATCTCACATTTGTATCTGCGAGCTAAGGGGCTGCAAAAACCCTACCTAGTGCTAACAACGCTTCTGTACTAGCAGTTTTCAACAGGTTAAAACACGGTGCACAACAGCCAGGTGTTCAGCACTAAGGAAAGTCCTTATGCCAAACCGAGCTTCGGTGGAGCGGTGTCTATACCATGTCCCTATGTATTACAATGCTGTGGAGTGACCGATTGAAGGTCCACAACAACAGCCGGCTATTCAGCACTCCGGGAAGCTCCAATGGTAAACTGTCCATTGGCTACTATGTGTAGCCTCCAACACTATAGCGCTACTTTTTAGAATATGACAAAAACTCACCAGGGAGATGCAGGAAGTGTCGGTAGCATTCCTCCACGGTGGGCTCGTAGAAGGTGTTGAAGACGCCCCGCATGAACTGGCTGACCAGCGAGCTCTTCCCCACCCCGCCGGCACCCAGCACAACCAGGCGTACCTGCTTCATCGGTCCGCGCATTTCCAGTCGTACGGCTTGGAGAAAAATATCTGCACGGGAGGAGGAGAAAAGATCGTTAGACAAAGTGAACTGGCCTGGATGCATCTTTGTAACCATGTCTAAACATTGATCAGGAAATGTTTGCCTGCCCTAGACCCGTACCTGAGACACCCAGCCAGCCTACTGTGCAGGCCCTGCGGTGTTTAGAGCTTTAACACCAGGCTCTGTGTGGGTGGTGCCGCATGGAAATGTCTCTAAATGTCACAGAGATGAGACAGACTCCAGTACCAAGGCTACAGCGATAAAGTCTTAACCACCGCGAACCAACGCCAAGATCACACCGGCCCCTGCACAGAAGGGCGGGCGCTAACATAGCGGGCCTACTGCCAGAAAAGTCCAGCTAATGCTAGAAAGCTCAACTATGAAGCAGTATTACCGAAAGTGTAGCAAGCATTTTCTTGCTGATTTTGGAATGAAAACAAGAACGCAATGCTTCGAATATATCGCAAAAACAAAACATGCAAAGCATACCAAGAACTGAATGCTTGAACACGAACACTAGCGCGCCCGCGCCCCTAACCAGCAGAAAAGCAGAGAAGCGCACTTACCACTCTGTCTGACAAACAAGGTCCGTCTGATGCCGACCCCGGGCTGCAGGCTCTTTTAACCGTTCCGCCCACTCATAAAACGGATCGTTCCATGGACCTGCCAATCATCCCACCAGATCTCTCAGCCAATCACAGACGGCGTGGCTTGTAATTTGATGAACCGCGTCATCCCTATCTCGGGGCTATTTTGTCATCGCGCGTCAACACCTCCCGCGCAACAAATTTGTTACAAGTCCCATAATTAAGTGTTGCAATTTGTTATTCCGTTTACGCACAGCCACGTTACACCCGAGGCGAGCCCACGCACTCTTCTTACCGGTTTGTGTAACTGCTTTGTGATTTCAACGCCTTCAAAGACAAAACAACAGGGATGTTTTTTGTGCAAATATTCTCTCAATACGAGGAGGGGGATCGATATCCAAAAACACTTTGTTCTAGGGGTGACGTTAGCGTTTTATGAATCACAGTGTACCATAGACATGATAGAATGACATCTGTCTGGGACCATACAAGGGAATTCGTACTACGGGATAGCCTCCACCAGGCCTTTCTGAACAGTATGGATACGGTAACATCGGCCAAAAATTCCAGAGGAGTTATGGATAACGTTATTAGGATTTTGCAATTGTTAAAGAACGCCAAATAGAACAGATAGAACCAGGTAGAAATCGCTATTCTGTTTCGAACACCTCTGTCAAAAACAGCCCCAGTGGGACAGAAATGGCCAAAGAAAAATACTATATATGCTATTCTTTGTTGAAGACTATATCCACCGAGCATAGTTGTTTGGGAGGGAGAACCACTACATAGCATTACGTACTCAGCCAGTTCTGAGAGGATTTCAGGGCCCAAAAAAGCTAAACCGATGTCAGTCGGTATTATCGGGTAAGAAGCGGTGGCGACCAGTTCTGTCCGCTGTTTTTGACAGACATGTTAGAGATAAAACATGATCGAACAAGGGGCGGGTTTTCAGGATCGGCTCAATGGCCAGAAGAGATAGTCCGTGGTGAGGGTAACATTTCCCATTGTAAGCGTATTCTCTACCAGACTACCTGCGCTGACTATAGGGAAAATAATTTACTAGGATTTAGTACACGTTTGGCCACCATAGAATTTCATTTTCGCAGTTCTCCTTGTCAATTGTTCAAATAAAGGGGTGTTGTATGTACATCTGTGAGAATAGAACATGCAGAAATATGTATTCCTTAACTATATCATAAGCGCCCTCTAGAAGATTCGTAATACGCGGCTACTAGAAGTAAGCAGCCTCCCGAAGTTTTATCATCTTCATGACTTCCCAAAGACAGCTCCAATGTGGCTCAGCTACCTCAGCGTTACTTGGATTGGAGCAGCGCAACAGAGCGTTGGGGCCCAGGCAGGGATAGCTGGCATCGTGGATCACACTTTAGTCCCCACCAGGCTAAGCATGCTGGATATAGGGAGGACAATTTGTTAGGTTACCAACCGCTTGGTTCAGGGAAATGTTACCTTTTCAGCTGACTGAAAGTTCTGTCTAATTATTCTATCCATAATTCTACCAGTCATAGCCCCCTTGGAATGATTATGGATAACGGTCTGTTGTATATATTATTTGTATGTTATGTATTGTTGATATGACATGTACTTTGTGTAATCCAGGGCCCCACTGTAAAGCAGTGACTTACTTACACTGAGTTGGGTCACCCTGGCTAAAGAAAACAGAATAAAAAAAAAGCCTGTTGGATGCTAACAACTCATTTTCAAAGCGTATCGTGCATCACACAATAGTCCCTACCAGCCTAACTATGCTGGCTATAGGGAGGATAGTTTACTGGGATAGTCCTGGCTGTAGGGAGGATAGTTTACAGGGATAGTCCTGGCTATAGGGAGGATAGTTTACTGGGATAGTCCTGGCTATAGGGAGGATAGTTTACTGGGATAGTCCTGGCTATAGGGAGGATAGTTTACTGGGATAGTCCTGGCTATAGGGAGGATAGTTTACTGGGATAGTCCTGGCTATAGGGAGGAAGTTTACTAGGATAGTCCTGGCTATAGGGAGGATAGTTTACTGGGATAGTCCTGGCTATAGGGAGGATAGTTTACTGGGATAGTCCTGGCTATAGGGAGGATAGTTTACTGGGATAGTCCTGGCTATAGGGAGGATAGTTTACTGGGATAGTCCTGGCTATAGGGAGGATAGTTTACTGGGATAGTCCTGGCTGTAGGGAGGATAGTTTACTGGGATAGTCCTGGCTATAGGAAGGATAGTTTACTGGGATAGTCCTGGCCATAGGGAGGATAGTTTACTGGGATAGTCCTGGCTATAGGGAGGATAGTTTACTGGGATAGTCCTGGCTATAGGGAGGATAGTTTACTGGGATAGTCCTGGCTATAGGGAGGATAGTTTACTGGGATAGTCCTGGCTATAGGGAGGATAGTTTACTGGGATAGTCCTGGCTATAGGGAGGATAGTTTACTGGGATAGTCCTGGCTATAGGGAGGATAGTTTACTGGGATAGTCCTGGCTGTAGGGAGGATAGTTTACTGGGATAGTCCTGGCTGTAGGGAGGATAGTTTACTGGGATAGTCCTGGCTGTAGGGAGGATAGTTTACTGGGATAGTCCTGGCTGTAGGGAGGATAGTTTACTGGGATAGTCCTGGCTATAGGGAGGATAGTTTACTGGGATAGTCCTGGCTGTAGGGAGGATAGTTTATTGGGATAGTCCTGGCTGTAGGGAGGATAGTTTACTGGGATAGTCCTGGCTGTAGGGAGGATAATTTACTGGGATAGTCCGGCCACCACAGGGTTGTAACGTCCCGCACAGTTCAGAGAAGAAATGTTAGGGCGCGGTCACATAGGTCGTGAGATCGCCGTAGGGTTGCTAACTTTGGGGATTTTGGAGGACAATCATGCGTGTCTCATGCAAGGTTCAATTATCTTGGTACACAAAAGGCTGTTTTGGATCCATGTCGGTGGTTGGTTCTGTCACGGCCTGCTCGAAAAAATCCTATGGTATCAAAATCGTACGGCGATTGCACGACCTAAGTGACCGCGCCCTAACCCTCACCATAGATTGACTTTTGTGACCAACTCTAACGTTCCTAAATTCTGCTAGCCATTATTAGAAATTACAGCATTACCATCCAGCGGCAGACATTACGCAGTATAAGCCAAGACGGACCAGGTTAAATGTCTGTTGACCTATCGCTGCAGGGCGCGGAATGATCAGACTTAGACGATAAAAATATTGTACACAAACTGTTTATTGTGGATCGCAGAAACGCACGCACACACATTGATGTGAGAAGGATTTCTCCTCTTCGCCTCTATAAGAGGAATAGACTTGTAACAAGACCGAAGTGACAAGACAAGACCGATACGATGAAAAAATATTGTACATTAACTGTTTATTGTGGATCGCAGAGACGCACAAACATTGACTGATGTAAGATGGACCCCCCCTCTCTCGTCGTTCATCAGAAGATTAGACTTGTAACAAAACCGAAGTGATCAGACCCAGACGATAAAAAATATTGTACATAAACATAAATCGCAAAAAAACGCACGCACATTGACTGATGTGTCTTCGCATCTATCAGAGAAATAGAATTGTAACAAGGCCAAGGTGCCTGAGGTGATGAAATACTGCGGGGTGCCATCCATGGTGCACTTATCAGACCGATGCTGGTCTGAAAGCAAAAACTCTTCACTTCTCCGGACCGTAGAATAAGGTTTCTTGGAGTTGTCCATAGCGGCTTCTTATTGGGTGGTCAAGGTGATCAATTTCATAGCAAAGCAGCCGTGTCTGAGAAGATGAAATACTGCGGGGTGCCATCCATGGTGTACTAATCGGACTAGTGATGGTCTGAAAGCAAAACGTCTTCACTTCTTGGGAATAATGTTTCTTGGAACTGTCCATAGCGGCTTGTTATTGGGTGATCTTAATGAGCGATTGCAAAGAAAATCTCGATTACATACATCGATTCCCATCATAAAAGACTGGAGAATTGGCCAAGTAATCCACTCAAGCTGCACAGAGAAGGCATTTGCGTCATCAGACACCCAGAGGTCAGGGGTTATCTTCCAACGCACACTCCCACGGGAGACATCAAAAGGCTTTCAGTGCCGAGAGTCGACCTTAACCTTGCCTTTTGGCCTTGTAGTTCCCCATGGCAGCGGCAGCAAAGAACCAACTACAATGTCGGTGTGGATAGGTTATAAAATGCCGGGTAACCTTTATAAAGAAATTCATATTCCTTATGCAACCAGATAAATCCTGTAGTATTGATTACACCTGCCCATATGTAAACACAACTGTCTTAAGAAGCGAGAAGAAGTTGAACCTGTGCATACCAGCACATAGAAGTCTCTGTAGATGAAATTGTGTTTCTTCGCTATGACCTGTACTTAGCATGTTTGAGCATAATTGTACAATAAAGGTCTTTCATTCTGTCATATCGTCCAAGATGAAGCCTTCGATGCTGATTCCGATGGATGCTAGTTTCCATGTTTTTGAATGGATATCAGGTATACAGAAAAACACATAAGACAATATAACGAACAAGAGTACATGGTGCAGGAATACTAAATTCCCAATATTGTTTAAATCAAAGTTAAGGTTTATGAACCTTGACTTGAATGAATCTTTCGATAATTATATACGCCTGAGATTTCTCATTTTTCAACATCCGTAGTCTAAACGATAGACTTCCCTTTGTGGCTTGTTTTGGGAGTTAGTCTCCGATGGAAGAGTGACGGCTTCCTGGATTCAACGTGACGTTACGAACACGTTACCTCTGTATAAATTAATAAACCGACTGTTTGTGAAGTGTCTGGGAGCTGCTCATAGATTCAGGTTTCAAAATAGCTTTATTGGTTTGCCACAGTTCAAAACTGAATTATGAACCAACGTAAAATCTATCTACATGCTGAAGAAAGCTAAATGTTTCGTGATGTCTGTAGCAGAAAAAACTCCAATTGAAGATATATTGCATTATCAACGTGATTGAACCGACACGTTTCCTGCGAATGTACCAATATAAAGTGCCGACAGACTGAGAAGTACGCAAGAGAGATATTTTGTGAGGACTCCAGCAGAGAAGGCAAACATGAACCAGACCCAACGTGACAGGACCCGCACGTTGTCTTCATGAGTCAATGTGTATAACTGGAGTTCACGAATAGGTGTGCTAGCTTTGTCTACGTGAGGCTTTATAGACAATTGCTAAACTTTCTTTCCAACACAAAGATAATATAGGGACTTACCCCTTAAACTTTCGGTCGATCTCCGTCGACCTTGTTCACAGAATGACCCTTTCTCACTCCAGCAGTGACGTCAGGAAGACAACACTTTTGCAGGAGGGGGTCATAAATATCAGAAAGTCTATGTCGCCCCCCGTCTCTGTTGAGTGTGGGCCGATGAGCTCTTGTGTTGGAAAGAAAGTTTAGCAATTCTCTATAATGTATTCTACCAACACAGATGAACTTTCATGCTAAGTACGTGAGGCATTGTGCACAAGCAAGCGGTTTGTGACTTTCTGGGAGCCCGTTTGTCAAGGATGACACCGTTTCTACACCTTTCCTCATTAGTGTCTGGTAAACATCCGACAAGTTCCAGCAAGTGAAAAACAGAGACGACTGTTATTGGAAACAGTAGAGCTACCTAAGACAAACACTTGGCTCATCTCCATGTTTTGGAGATCAACCATGGACTTGGGCTTAATGACTGACCTTTATTCTTCAACGTGAGATCTACTTGCAGGTTTGCGCGAGTGAGTGGATTGGTGACACGCTAGGATTTAAATGTTCTTTGTCAAGTACCCCATTAAACAACACCGACCTCTTTCCTCATTAAAACCTGGCAAACATTCTACAAGTGCAATGAAGTGAAAGTCAGAAACAGCTGTTATTGGAAATAGAAGGATGACCTTCTACGCGATGTTTGCGCGAACAAGTGGATCGGTGCCACCCTGGGATTCTCATCGTCCCTGTCAAGTACGCCATTAAGCACCACCGACCTGCATGAAAAACATTTTTCCTCATTATAACCTGGCAAACATAGAATACAAGTGCAACGAAGTAAATGTCAGAAACAGCTGTTATTGGAAATCGAAGGACGACCTTTAATATGAGTTCTCCTCGCAGGCTTGCACGAACGGATCGGTGCCACGCTGGGTTTCTCATGTTCCCTGTCAAGTATCCAATTAAGCACCACAGAACTAACGGGAAAACACGCCCTCGCACATCTTTTCTCATTATAAGCTGACAAACATGCTACAAGTGCAAGCAACTAAAAAACAGAAACACCTGCTAACTTGAGATACTCAACACTCAAATTCTTGCCGTATATCAACAATATCTACTTACAACCAAACGTTTTCACAACTGATTTACCAGTATCCATTACCAGTATTTCCACCATTATGACCAATGTCAGTTGCTGATTTTCTATTGCTGTTATTCAATTGTTCGACGCTGTTTCTGTACACCATCACCAGACGTTCCGTTTACATGTTTTCATATGTCATGTGTCATGTTTTGTCCAGTGGTGCCGTTAATATAAGCCATTTAGCTTGAGTGCGGCATCACTGTGCACTGTGTGTCCTTTTGTTGTAATAAAAAGAAAACTTGAAATAGTAGGAACACTCCCTACAAACATGGCAATTGATCTCATTGTGAAGCTTAACATTCTAATTTTCAATTTCTCGGGTTCGTACACTTTCGATTTAATTCAATAGTCATTTCTGTTGGGCTTAACGATTGATCTAACGTTACTTCCACGAACAGGTGTAAAAGATGCTTAAGACTGATCTGACGTGACGAGCAGGTGTAGGAGGGGTCTTCATCCCGACTAGACTTTTCTATGCGCCCACGCGCTGCCCGCTGTGCCCCACGTAGAGACGTCTCAGTCTCATTACGCCGACTGGGGTTTCTTACTAATGAAAATCTTTACAAATCTCAGATTCGTGGTCCAACGTCTGCAGTCAATGACCCCATGGTTCTAGAAATATCCAGGCGATTGACCTGTTTTTATTGTCCTTTAGTTTCTGCAGCAAGATTCACATCGCTAAACTGTTCAGTTGCCGGTTTCCAAGTCCTTCTACAGCAGGTTTCTTTCCCCGGACAGCCAAATTATCATTTTTTTTTAATTTATTCGACTTCGCAGATTGGATACAATCTGAGGGGAGCCGGCAACAGAAATCTAGTTCCTCTTCGGGGCCGACTCCCCCAAATTATGGAACTCTCTCGATGACACCTTGTTTCACTCCTGTCTACAACTTTTCAGCCTTAAATGTCCACCACTATCTCCTTGTACAATAATTTCCAACTTCTTAGTTCATTGCATTGAAGTGGTCTAATGACCTTGCTCTGAACAGTCTCATTAAAAAGTCCCAATTAATGGAACATTGGAACAACAAGTATACACCACTGACTTCTGAAACCATCGTGCTATTTGATCTTTTCTCCATCACGGTCAACTACGCTGCAGCTAAAGTTAAGATTCGTAACCTTTAAACAGGGTATTTTCGCCGCCCATGCTGTCCTGGTGTGGTTACCATGGCGATAGCCCACTCCCAACACTCCAACTGATGTTTGTTACTTATGATTATCTTGGGAAAGCTCGAGAAGACTAAAGTAAGGCTCCAACTTCTTAACGTAATGTCAACATGGCTCTAGAAATGTCCAAGTCATCGACTTGACATTATTTTTTTCTCTTCAGCAATCCCATAACACCCCAAAGGTTAAGGTAAAGGTAGGCCAATAGCCTTTGGGGCGTCGAAGGGACAGTGGGTGTTGTCCACTATGTTTCGAGCATGCCCCCCCCCCCCGAAGTCAGGTATCAATTTTTACACCTTTGGTTGATGCTATAAACACACTTACATATAGACATAACGTTAATATTGACATATAGTTGACATATACAGCTGCTTCTTTGTAGAATGCGAAACAATAGCTGTCATGTATCCATAGATTGATAGATACTTAGATGTATAAGTAAATGTATGAAGGCTTAAGACGGAGGTCTTTATATATAATATATATAATATGTATCTAATATGACGTCCTTGGTAAGACTATAGAGATGTGGTAATAATGGAGGATAACAGCGGTAATTACATGACCCAAAAATGGCTTTTAATAATGAAGACCTTAATTGCACATTTTTGCCCTACAGGTACATACATGGCCTCCTTCGGTCAATATTGACCATGGTAAATTCCTAATTGATATCAGCCCTACAGCGTATGCATAAATGTGTCTAATCTATTCTACGACATTCGACATTCTCTCGCTTGTTGGTAATTGCATAAATGTAGCTAGCTGTGTGGTTGGTTAGAGTTGGTTTATCAAAAGCTGTGAGGAATATAAATTTCTCTTTACTATCCAAGTGTCTAAAGTGGGGATATTCACTTAACACATTGTCAAATAGAATGCTCCTATCGCTACCATTAAAAAGGACAATCCACAGTAAAATGTAATTCATCCTCTACTTTACCTAAACTACAAAATTGGCAGATTCTTTTCTCTTGAGGAGTGTGGTTATGTCTTCCTGATTCGATTCGTAATTTATAACAACTGATTCTTAGTTTTGTGATGGTACATCAATGGCGTACATTGACGAGATGATCATGAGATGTCCTGGTGTGGTTGCCATGGCGATAGGCCACTCTCAACACTCCAACTGATGTTTACTACTTATGGGAAAGCTTAAAAAGGCCAAACTAAGGCTCTAACTTCTTATTCTAATGTCAACATGGCTCTAGAAATGTCCATCTCTTCAGCAATCCAATAACACCCCGAAGGGTGAAGGTAAAGGTAGGCCAATAGCCTTTTGGGCAGTGGGTGTTATCCATTGCGTTTCGAGCATGGCATTGGAGGCGAAGGCGGGGCCCATGTCTCTGCTTCCACGGCCTTTGTCCCCCCCCCCCCCCACACCGAAGTCAGGTATAAATTTTACACCTTTGTGAGGTGAATAAAGCTGCGCGAAATAGCAAATATGTCGCCGGCGGTGCTAGTCTAAGATAAGTCTGTTCCATAAGCCACAAGAACGGAACTGACGGTATGTAAATGAAACATTATTTTCATTATTTATCTAAAAAGAAACCCTTGGGTAAAGTTTGTGCTTCAGTTTTATTCTGTAAATAAATAGAAAAAAAATTTCTAATCTCTAACCAACACGGGACAAAGAGTTGCATTTTTCCACGGATTAGTTAATCTGGGCTTCTTGTCTTATCAACTGATTATCTTTTTTATCTATTTATTTATTTATTTCAGCACATATACAGTAATTAAAAACAAATTATAAATAGAATGAAAAGAAAACACGCAGGGGGCAACAGAAGCCTGTGAGTCTTTTCATGGCTCCCCCTCAGAAACTAGGTAACAATGAAACGTCATGTACATAATCTGAATAATGAAACACGATATACATAAATCTTTAACTCCGGCACTGCTTGACTGTTTGCGAGAACCAAAAATTAAATTGTGTATCAAGAAATATTCACATCTCTTCTTATGTTTTTGTGTTTTGCTGTCGTCTTTTATATCATGTTTTTGTTCCCGTGAACTAACGTGAAACACGATTAGATAATATCATGACAGGTTGATACTATAAACACACTTGCATATATAAATATAAAGCGGCTTCCATGTGGAATACGATCACTCCCATATACTGATAGATTGATAGGTGCTTAGATGTATAAGTAAATATATGGATGTGGGTGACGACTGAGGGGGTGGAGAAAACCACTGCAATGGAGATGTGTTAATAATGGAGGATAACAGCGGTAATTACATCAACCAAAAATGGCTATTGTTAATGAGCACCACTTGATGACGGTCTGAGTGGCAATCAGTTCTGATGCCTTACTTCATTACAGGCTGGCTATATTTACACACCAACATTCGTGTTCACGACGTGGG
This sequence comes from Branchiostoma floridae, assembly GCF_000003815.2. Classification (NCBI taxonomy): domain Eukaryota; kingdom Metazoa; phylum Chordata; class Leptocardii; order Amphioxiformes; family Branchiostomatidae; genus Branchiostoma; species Branchiostoma floridae. The sequence goes on along the minus strand of NC_049980.1, from coordinate 34,167,852 downwards.
TCCGCCCACATGCAGGATGTAGACAGTAACGAAGTCCTGGAGGAGCAAAACAAGCGTGCAGTCAGATCTGTGTGTGTAACTACCTCTACATCAGGACAAACCTGGCCATTGGTATACAATGATATACTAAAATTCCCCGTGACCAGAGGTTTTGTCCATTCTGCCCAAATGAGATCGAAGACGAACGTCACTTTGTTATGGAATGTTCTTGATATAATGACAAACGCACAGAGCTGTTCAAATTACTTTCCGCTTGCTCTAAAGAATTTGCTACTCTTTGTTCGATAGATAAACTTAACTACATTTTGGGAGGCGATAATCCACACTGTGTACAAGTAGGCAAATACATCCACGAATGTTTATACCGTAGAACCAATAGTGTAAATGACAAGCTAGACCCTATATGTATATGTTGATTTATTCATACCTATAGATATCCATATATGTATGTTTAGTTGTACTGTCAGTAGCTGTTATACATGTAGACCTTACGAAAGTTGCTGTACTTTTGTCGTGTCTCAATAAAGAAATACAATCAACCCTGTACAAATACCCTCAGCGACCACATCTACAGGACAGTCAATGAGTTCCAGGAAAAATGCCAAACTACACTATAAACTACAAGATGAACTGCTGGAACAATTTCTCTGGACGGTCATTAACCACAAATGAACGCTGCTTCGGCAAGCCGACAAGAGCTGTGATGTTTTATTTACTTGATACTTCTTCATCTCCCAAATGCTCTTTAATCGCCATCAGCTCATCAAGTCTTCCTAGCGGATCTTGGCTACTAAATACTATATAGATGAACAGAATTCATCCAGATGTTTCTTTTGCAATAGATGTAAAGTTATGTAAACCTTATAGATGTAAAGTTGCTATCCTATGGGTAAGAATTCCAACCTTATCAGACGCAAATCGGTAACAATATTAGATCAGATAATAAAAGATTGCTAAGAGAGTTGACTAATCTTCACTAGAATCTGCTGATCGTTACTAAAGTCTGCTGATCGTTACTATGAATGAGAATCTGCTGGTTGTTACTAGAATCTGATGGTTGTTACTAGAATCTGATGGTTGATATGAGCTTTTGCTGATTGTTATGAGAATCTGATGGTTATTACTAGAATCTGATGGTTCTTAGGAGCTTTTGCTGATTGTTATGAGAATCTGATGGCTGTTACTAGAATCTGATGGTTGTTATGAGAATCTGCTGGATGTTATGAGCATCTGATGGTTGTTATGAGAATCTGATGGTTGTTATGAGGATCTGCTGGATGTTATGAGCATCTGATGGTTGTTATGAGAATCTGATGGTTGTTATGAGGATCTGATGGTTGTTACTAGAATCTGATGGTTGTTATTAGAATCTGCTGGTTGTTATGAGAATTTGATGGTTGTTATGAGTATCTGATTGTTGTTATGAGCATCTGCTGGATGTTATGAGCATCTGATGGTTGTTATGAGAATCTGATGGTTGTTATGAGAATCTGATGGTTGTTATGAGAATCTGCTAGTTCTTACTAGAATCTGCTGCTCCTTACTAGAATCTGCTGGTTGTCCCCGGAAAATCGTTGTCTATAATATACAATTTAGTTCATAAATCTGTAATCCGTCAGAGACAGGGCCATCCTTTAGCTCATCAAGAGTCTCGTTACCAAGAATAGGGCTTGTCTTTTAAGCCTTTTCTTAGCTCCCAAATGAAATGATGTTTACACACATGGGATCAGCAGCGCAGTGCAACAGTTCATCAGTTTCATTCATGTCACACCGGGTCCATATTTTCTGTTGCCGTTCCCTTCTTTTTAAGTATGTTGCACAAGACAACTAGGTATATAGTAATATTAATGGCGTCTCTTGTGTAATGTTGCACAACCTCGATGAAGGTTAGACATCCAGGTAAATAAGAGATGCCAAAAAGCAGTTACTCAAACAAATGGATATGATTTTGGAGCCGGTCAGACGCTTCAGATAACATCTCTTACTGCTGTATCAACAGATAAAACGTTTGTACCGTAAATAGCAGGTCCCTTATGTAAGGGAGATTCTATTCCTGTCCATGGAAAGTACCGTTTGTGCTGCATATCCGAGATAATGAGGATCCGCATTGTGCCGAGACCAGGTGCAGCTGGAGGAGCTTCGTGCTTGACATCGATGGACTCAAGTTACCAAACGGTGCTCTGTGATTGGTTGGAGGAGATTCGTGCCTGACATTGATGGACTCAAGTTACCGAACCGTGCCCTGTGATTGGCTAGAGGAGATTCGTGCTTGACACTGATGGACTCAAGTTACCGAACCGTGCCCTGTGATTGGCTAGCCTCATGCGTCTAATTATACCATCGTTACTAATAAGAGAATAGGCTGAAAGGAGAAACTGCTGCTAGCAACAGAACCGCATTTTTTAAAATTTTCACAATGTAAGAGAAAAGAAATGAGATACAAACTACATGTGACACACGAAGTGAAAGTTAAATACTATAAATTAAACCGCACAGCAAACAGTCATAAAGTAGGCCACCTGATGTAATAGCCTGGTATCCAGCCGTAATATAGCTCCCAAGTCTCTTCTGTCCTCTTCGCAAATACGAAAAGGACAGAAGAGACTCGGGAGCTATAATACGGCTGGATACCAGGCTGATGATATAATTGACTTGCATTTGTATATTAATTCGAAAATACATAACTATGATCAGATTTTAAGTGAGCAATGGCCTTCTAGGCTAGCTTTGAGCCAGTTTTGTGGATTGTAACATTCTTAGTTTGATGTGATGCACGATGTAAAAACCCCTGTAATGGGGTAATTCAGGTTTCATGGCCGCCAGAAACTTCGCGAATAAAAACCAAATGAAGAACCGTTGAACCATAATGAAATAACCATCAATGCTAGTATAGTACAATTTTCACATCAAACTAACCTTGCTTCTGGTCTTTCTATCTCTTATTTTTTTAGAAATATCTAATAGAGTTTCTCAGTGTGCAGCTACGGCCGTAAAAGGCTGAAGAGAAGCTCTTAATGCCAGCGAATCTATTTCTGTTGTGACATGGCAGTCATGGCGACCCGAGACACTGTTATGAAGAGCGGCGGTGTTATGAAGAGCGGCGTTGGTTCATGGAAATGTCAGATGAATCAATGTTCCCATTATCGGCTTAGGCGGTGAGTCCGCCTGCAGGCGACGTGTCGTTCAGCTCGGGAAGTCTCTGATGTTGTGCAAGTAGCTATATGTTTGTTGGGTCACTTACATAAGGTCGGGGTACGGTCACCATAAGGTCGAGGTACGGTCACCATAAGGTCGGGGTACGGTCACCATAAGGTCGGGGTACGGTCACCATGACCCCAGCACACATGCAGCGGGGGGGGATATCCCATGTGAGGAACTTTGCCCTTGTTGGATCGAGGAGGGAATAGGGACTGAGCTGCTGTGCTTTCCTTTTGTAACAGTCCCTAAAATTGTATTGTACCAAACCACTCGGGAGGAGCACACACAGGGCCGATAAAATCCGGTATTTGTGGACAGATGAGATGGTTACTGTAGATGACTCTTTAACTTGATGCTTGTGTCCATGGGAAAATCTATCAAGGGATCAACTAAAGTGTTCGTATTGGCCTGGTGGTCCTTATGTAGAGGTGGTCACTAGTAGTACAGGTTTGACTGTATATCAATGGTCAGGTGGTCCTTATGTAGAGGTGGTCACTTGTAAAGGTTTGACTGTATATCAATGGCCAGGTGGTCCTTATGTAGAGGTGGTCACTTGTACAGGTTTGACTGTATATCAATGGCCAGGTGGTCCTTATGTAGAGGTGGTCACTTGTACAGGTTTGACTGTATATCAATGGTCAGGTGGTTCTTATGTAGAGGTGGTCACTTGTACAGGTTTGACTGTATATCAATGGTCAGGTGGTCCTTGTGTAGAGGTTGTCACTACTACAGGTTTAGCTGTATATCAATGGCCTGCTTATGTAGAGGTAGTTACTCTACAGATTTGACTGTACGCTTGTTTGGTCCTCACAGATCACCATGTCTTGCCGCAGAAGTCATGGCGACCCGTTGGCAGCCTGGTGACCACCAGCAGGTTCTCGGAAGCTTTAAGGGGATCAAGTTTCAGCTTTCACTGTACATCAATGGCTAGGGAAAGTTGGTCGCTGCTTGCCACAGAAGTCATCGCGACCCGCTGGCAGCTTGGTGACCATCAGTGCCCTTTCCTAGAAGCTTCAAGGGAATCAATTTTCCCATTATCGGCTCAGCCGCTAAGCCGGCCTGTCATGTCACCCTGCGCTCTGAAGCCGCCGTGTTACTGCACAAGCAGGAGCTTACATAAGGCTACGAGCGGTAGGAGCAACCTTATAGCTAAACATACCTGTGCGATGGGCACAAAGAGACAGTATCAACATGAACTTTATAAAAATACTCTCGTTATTTAACAAGTTACATAAATGACAGGCATAAGCTCTGTCAATGGTCGATAAACTCATGGGTTTCTAACTGCTTCACCAGCAAGGTGAGACTGAGAATCCGTGATAGGCAGGCGTTGGTCCCACAGATTAGTTAGCATTGTACGTATTCACGTGTTTCGTGGTATTGGAACTTGTTAATTCTGTAAAATTAGTATGTTTTCCTTAAAATTCGAGTGGATATCAGGACACCTGTACTATCTGTTTTACGTATCCAGGACCCGCAAGCCCATCACCGTATTCAGGATTTTGTTTGTATGCACAAGCATACAAACGAGGCTTTGTATGTAGTGTATGTTTTTTTTTTCTGAATAAGCAAATCATTATTATTAATTGGTGTGTGTATGGGGGGGGGTGTCTTTTGCAGCTTTTTTTAGGTTGACCAGCGAGAGCCACGGGCGTAAAAGTTCTGTCTAGGGGGTCCATGCACCCGTCAAACGGTTAAGATTTATCTCTCAGAAGTGTACGTGGTATTTCCTACGGGTTTAAGATGATTTAAAGGTAAAAAAAGACACAATAGCCCTGTCAATCCAGGATTCATTGATGGTTATTTCTGGTTACCGCTTAGTGTTCATGTATGGGGCTG
>NC_049980.1:34157464-34162715 GCF_000003815.2 Branchiostoma floridae | reverse complement strand
AAGGAGCTATAGAGATCCACATACCCTACATCTTTTTTTGTAGTTTATAGTTGACCTTACAAAAGTACTTTTTGTTGTGTCAACAAAGCCTGTATGCACCATTTGGCATGGGACAGCGTTCTGGTGTGATTGACAGTGTGGGGATTTGTGTCCAGTACCTCCTCTTCCTGGCAATCCTTATCCCCTCAGTCAGTCGATACACAGTACAGCAGGGGGTATTCACCGTGTTATATAACTGGGACAAGCATCTCTGCAGGACGTCCACATTTAATCTATCTTCACATGTACAGGGAAAACCAGATATTGATGCAGCACTGATCACCTTGTCTAAAGGGGACATTAACCTCTATAGAATCCGCTGATGATTTATCTACCACTTGAGTTAAAAGCTATATCAACATGTCCAGATACGAGTGTTTGATACTGGTGCACTGTCCGCGTTATGTAAAGAGAAAGCATTATCTATGGGGGCCGTTATGGACCACTTTGGGGATCAAATCTGTGCTTAGGTGACAACTGATAATCATGTGCACCCGCCAGGCATTTTATTTGCTAAGAACCAGCTAAGGATTTCATTGCTTTGACTTTGACTTTATTCAGATCCACTTTTAGCTATTACAACATTATGTTGCCAGCTATTCTTCCAGTGGTCTACATTTTTATTATTTCGTCATCTTGAAAGTTTTGCCACCATGGATTGCCGACTTGAATATTGGAGGTTAGATAAAGGCACAAAGAAACAAACAAAACAAACAAACAAACAAAACAAAACAAAACATTTCTTGGATCCCAACCTGACTACAGATCTGTGAGAAAATGATTCAGGGACGCTTAGTTCTTACATAAACACGACTTGGCAGGTTTATATCATCACCACGATTCCCATGGGCTCTTTGATTGGAAGCAGCTAAGCCCAGGTAATGGCCATCAGCTTTAAATGAGTCAGTTTGCTTATATATAGCATTCCTCAGGGAATCAGAAGTAGGTGTAAAATGCCTAAAATAGTGCTGGTCCTTATATAAGCACACCAGACACGCCTTGACTGTTTTTGTTCATTACCACGATTTTTTAGACGGCAGCTATATTAGCCCAGCTAATGATCAGCTGTAATTGGGGGCAGTGTGCTTATATAACATTCCCCAAAGCACCAGAAGTAATGCTGGCAGGTTTCTTTGAATATTTCTTCGCAGCGACCGGGGTCAGCGACCGGGGACAATGTTATCACGAAGGTTCGGCCGTCTGACATCTCCGAGTGCTTTTGGGATTCCCGGACACAACAGATCAGTCGGAAAGCACATAACCGCGTGCTGCTTAAAGAAGTAAGCACACATCCATATCAAGTATTTTGTGAAAGATTACTTGATATACTCTATGTCTATGGTCGATTAACTCAAGGGTGTCTAATTATTCATAGGAGTGTCAATCCCAGGGTGAGACTGAGAATCGGAGAAATCTTGTCCTATAGATCTGCAAGCGTCTATCGTAGGTGCGGATACCCAGGAAGCCATGAAACCTGTACATGTACTACCTGGTTTGTGTGTATCCAGTACCCAAAGAATTATCACTTTATTTATGAGTTTTTTTAATTGGTGTTTGTGTGTTTATTTCGATCTCCATTAGACTTTACAATATACTCGCAAAATCTACTCTTCCTGGAGTCCCTTTAAGATTACAAAACAATCAAAAACATAAGTCAACATGAATGTACAAGTATAACACCAGTGACCGCCATAGGCGCAGACTTTCTATGTAGAGCTGACTTTCTATGTATTCCCTGACATGCTGCACCGAGTAAAACAGTTAAAATCCATCCTTCAGAAGTGGCTTAAAAGAAGACTTAAAAGTAAAAAAAAATCAGACAATAGCCTTGTCAAACCAGGATTTATTGGTGATTCTTTTTGGATACCGCGATTCTTTTTGGAGCGCCTGTGTTTGAACCTTTGTTTATTCATGAAAGCTCAAGTCGTCCTGCAGACCTGCCTTTCATTGAGGTCATGAGGGAAGAGGCAAGGGTCAGACAACGTATATAACAGAGATAATGTTTAAAGTCCTAATGAGTCTTATATGTCTTATAAATGAGTGTATGGGTCCGCATTGTATAACTTAAACAAGCATCTCTACAGGCCGTTAACATCAAATCTATCTTCACGTGTAGAGGGAGGATTGGTTGGTGATGGTGCACTAGACGCCTTATGCAGAAGGGAAAATTTACCTCTATAGAAGCCGCTGATGATTTATCTACCACTTGAGTTAAAAGTTATATCAACATGTCCAGAGACAAGTGTTTGATTCTGGTGCACTGTCTGCGTTATGTAAAGGGAAATGGCATCTCTGCAGGCCGCGATGGGCCACTTCAGGATTAATTCATCTGTCCTCAGGCGCCGATTGATGATCAAACACATGCCCGGCGTTTTATTTGATGTTCTCTTTGATAGAGGGCAGTTAAGCCTGTATCATACATACGACCGCCACTTGTCCCAGTTGCCTTAACATTTCTCATGGCACCAGAGGAAAAAATCTAGGCTAGGTCGATGCGACCCAAGAGGCTCTGGATCCAGGCTAGGTCACAGCGACCCAAGAGGTTCTGGATCCAGGCTAGGTCGCAGCGACCCAAGAGGTTCTGGATCCAGGCTAGGTCGCAGCGACCCAGAGGTTCTGGATCCAGGCTAGGTCGCAGCGACCCAAGAGGTTCTGGATCCAGGCTAGGTCGCAGCGAGCCAAGAGGGTCTGGATCCAGGCTAGGTCGCAGCGACCCAGAGGTTCTGGATCCAGGCTAGGTCGTAGCGACCCAGAGGTTCTGGATCCAGGCTAGGTCGCAGCGACCCAAGAGGTTCTGGATCCAGGCTAGGTCGCAGCGAGCTAAGAGGTTCTGGTCCAGGCTAGGTCGCAGCGACCCAAGAGGTTCTGGATCCAGGCTAGGTCGCAGCAACCCAAGAGGTTCTGGATCCAGGCTAGGTCGCAGCGACCCAAGAGGTTCTGGATCAAGGCTAGGTCGATACGAGCCAAGAGGTTCTGGATCCAGGCTAGGTCGCAGCGACCCAAGAGGTTCTGGATCCAGGCTAGGTCGCAGCGTCCCAAGAGGTTCTGGATCCAGGCTAGGTCGCAGCGACCCAAGAGATATTCGATCCAGGCTAGGTCGATGCGACCCAAGAGCTTCTGGATCCAGGCTAGGTCGCAGCTACCCAAGAGGACCTAGATCCAGGCTAGGTCGCAGCTACCCAAGAGGACCTAGATCCAGGCTAGGTCGCAGCGACCCAGCTAAAGATTTTAGGATGCCCCTCTCATTATTCATCTGGAAGGTTTGCTCATCCAGGAATGCCAACTTAATCCTTGGGTCCGACTACAGATCTGTGGAAAACTAATAAACAAGGGAAAATGTTGTACAAGGCATCTTACTGTCCCCAGTGTAAAATATGTGCTGTAAGGCATAAAAAATTTGGAGGTTTGCACTTTGCCTTCAATAAGTGTCACTGTTTGAAGAAAATTTGTAGTATCTGTATTCATACGTGACTGATTACTCTCCTCAACGTTAAACAGAGACACTTTACAAAAAGCAGACAGTGCACCAGATTCAAACAAACGTTTGAATGTTTATCTGTAAGATTTGAATGTTTATCTGTAAGATTTAAAATGCTTAAAATAGTGCTGGCAGGTTTCTTGTGATATTTCTTCACAAACAGGCCGGAAAGCGGAGATCAGGTCACAGTGACCGGGCTCCAATGTTGCGGAATCTCGTTGTCACCAAGGATCGGCCATCTCCGAGCACCTTCGGGATCCCCGGACACAACAGATCAGTTGAATATCACATTATCGCGTGCTACTTATTAATAAGTTAAAGTAAGCACACATCCATATCAAGTATTTTCTGAAAGACTACTTAATGTCTACCTGATAACCTGTCCATTTTTCTATTCTTATCCTACATAAGACAAACAAAATCCTTTCTTAGTGGCGGTAATTCCAAGAACCCTTTTAGGTAATCATTATCTTTAAGTTTTTGATCTGATAGTATAACTATGTATTTACCCCATGGTTGCCTTTATATAACACTTTTACATACTTAGATGGCGTTGATTGAAAAGGCTCCATGTCACTCACTCAATCGGTGGTTTATTCCATGGTTACAGAAACTGACATGCATTATGATACAATATACACCTCAGGCGGGTCATTAACCTATGTGATCTCTTGTATATCATACTTACAATAACAACGGATGCTGTTTCAAACGTTTCCCGTCCAAAGTCATATCTAGCTGCGTGAGTAACTGCTTTTTGGCGTATCTTATTACCTGGTTGTCTAACCTTCATCGACGTAACAACGGATGTTGTTTCCAACGTCTGACCGCTTCCACTCAAAATCATATCCAGTTGCTTGAGTAACTGCTTTTTGGCGTATCTTATTACCTGGATGTCTAATCGACTTACTGACAATACATACATTCTTAACCCTCAAACCACCGTAGCTTTTTTGTGGCGTAGATTACCGTATGGGGTCAAAACTGACCCCAAAACGTTTTGTACAAATACAGTTTTTTGTGTGACTCTTTTGTGATTTGTATATCTGTATAGTTTCATTTATCTATGTGGGACAGTCTGACATGATTAGGTGAGAATACCTCTAGCTCATTATGATAATTTATGCAAAAGATCATGAGGACCACATTTTGCACCAATGCTATTCAGACCGGTGTGACAGCGATTTCGCCCCCCCGTGATCTCGCCCCCCCGGGGCGAAATCACTAGCGATCTCGCCCTCCCCGGCTAGTGATCTCGCCCCCCTACCTCGCCCCCCTTTAGCGATTTCGCCCCCCCCCCCAAAAAAACGGGTTTACATGACATTTTAGAAGTTGATTGGTATAAATCACAAAATGCAGTTTCAGAATGATATAAGTACACGAGTTTGATACATAACTCCATTCATAGTATCAATATTAACGTAATTACATGGTAATAGTTGAACTTGTTTCAGATTATTAGGAGGGTTGGGTCCCTTGTATTCCCATTATTGCATATACCCGAGTCTTGACATAAGGTTCTTTCAAGGTTACATACGGCCTACTTTAGAGTACGCTGCTCCAGTTTGGAGCCCGAGTATCACGGCGCTGCAATCCATGAAGATCGAGCGAGTACAAAAACGTGCCCTAAGAATTATCCTTGGCCTCCATTATACATGTTATGATGAAGCCCTAGCCCATTTTTGTCTCCCCTCCTTAGAAAACAGGAGGAAAAACCTTAGCCTTAAGTTGCCA
>NC_049980.1:34153711-34156170 GCF_000003815.2 Branchiostoma floridae | reverse complement strand
GGGCGAGATCGCTGTCACACCGGGAAGAAAGTTTTTGACGCCTGTACCAACTTCCATGCCGTATAGCGCCTGAATGGCTTATGCTAGGGCCACTAGGTAACTTTTTAAAAATGTTGAAAGCAAACATTTTCAGTGAACAAATTATGTTCATCATTTTTCATGTTGCCATGGCAACGGAATTCTTACAGACATATTTATTACGAAATTTTCTAATTTCGTATTAAATATTTAAGTTGAATGTTTTCATTAACAAACAACAGTTGTTTATCACATCTTATGAAATTCAACGTTAATTTCCTGACTCAATATTCATAATTTATGCTAATTTGATGACGTATTCAGCCAAAATACAAGATGGCGGCCGAGATTACCTAGATGACGTCATAATGTCGTCATATAACATGATAATGGCACAAAAGTTGTTACAATAATTTTGGCTTATATGGACATCATTCTCTGAAAATTTCGTGATTCTACAATAAGTAGTTTAGGTGTGGGTCGCAAAAGTTTGTTTAAAAGAATGCTGGGGTCAGTTTTGAACCCACTGGACCATGCATAAACTTTCTAGGATAACTTAATCAACAATGAGCCAATCTCAGTAAAAACGTATAAGAAGTTATAGGACATATATGCAAATAACCTTTTGGAAGGAAATTTGTTTTCGACCAGAAATGTCATAATGGTACACATCGATATACGCCTGGGGTCAGTTTTGACCCCATACGGTGGTTTGAGGGTTTTAAATCCTACGCTAGGTCTCCCCGAAGTATACTGGGCAAAGATCTAAATCGGGTTTTCCGTCTGTCATTATGGAATCTGGCGCATCCCCGTCTTGTGTTCAGCTAGAAGAAAGGGCATGCCATCCCGTAAGGGGCGGTATAACCCTAACGATGCTGTAACACACCGTATGACTATGACTGACTGACTGACTGATGATGGAATACACGTTAGTCTCTACTGCCCTTCCCTGGACAGGCTCGTCGGAGGCGTCGGCATTTAATGACAGGATAATTAATTAGGATACACATGGAATTGAAATATTGCATTATGTAAAGCGATAAAGAGATCTTGTAGATATGACCTACCTTTCCCTGGACAGACTTTGGAGGAGATTGACATTTGATGACATTTGGGCACACTTAAAATTGAAAGATTGCCTTACATAAAGCGACAAAGAGATCTTGTTGGCATGACTATGCTAAGCATAGTGGGGGCATCCTCTCTAGATTTTAGTGCTTAGGATTAGATATGTAAAGGTCAGGATGCCCCAAGTACAAGTAAGGAAGCAAGATAACATTTAGTGTGACGGGGGGTCATGGTTCGATGGCATTTAAAAGATGTGTGACCGCTTATACAACATTGAAACTGGTGTGACCTCAGATAGTTATATCACAGATAGTGCAGATGCAAATAGAAGTAGTACAGACAGTGCATATGAAGACGGACAGATGCAGATAGTGCAGATGCAGATGCAGCTGATCCATTCAGACCGAACATGAAGTTATACACAGTAAATCTAGCGACTGGTTAATTTCTCTAACCATGAAGATATATAAAAGCTTTGCATTTTGATGAAGTCTATACGAGAACTGACCGGGAACCACCGTCATGCAACAGAGATGAGAAATGTCCAGGCGTTGTTTGGAGGCCTTCCATTGAGCGCTGGGAAACGGAGTGTTTGTTTGTTTGTTTTATTGGGATCTCCATTAGCGGTGCCACCGAAGTGGTACCGCTATTCTTCCTGGAGTCCGACAAATATAGGTATATACAATAAAAACGAACATAATCAACAAAACTTATACAATTGGTAAACAGAAAAGTAACAAAATTAACTGAGGCAACTTAAATTGAACGTGAGAGGTCAGAGGTCAAAATAAAACCTCAGAATTATCTTCTGGGATTTGTATGCAGAAAATAAATTTAAGGTAGAATGCTCAACAAACGTTGACGAGTGCTCATCGCATCCTTATGCGCTTTATTAAGCTGACTATAACCACACATGCTTGCCATTGTTTTTGCGATACAATACATGCAGGCCACACATGGTTGTCACTTGGGCTTACTGATCGGGCAGGCATGTCTATTGTTTCTCTGAATTTGATTTATTAATGAGAAGCTCAAATTGGCCTACAGGCCACTTTTCAATGATTATTAGAGTAAAAAAAAGTATCAGAAAGAAGTACAAACAAATGCCAATGTGGCGAAATAGCTTACAAGTAAACAAAACAAAACAAGGGAACTATGTTGATAGGCACTTTGATGTCAAACCTTCATCGACGTAGCCTGCATTTGAGGCGATGCATGGTACATTTACTGAATATAGAATGTGCAATCCTTTTTTTTAAGTTTAAATCTGCACTAAATCGGCATAAAGTGGACACGTCTGAAATGAGTGCATGACTGAGCATGTACAGGACTGGACAGAGGCAGTCAGTTGCACTTTGATGAAAGTTAAACAA
>NC_049980.1:34143775-34152834 GCF_000003815.2 Branchiostoma floridae | reverse complement strand
TGCCCCAGGATCGAAATCTCCCTTATGTGGACATATTATCACTGTCGACTTTGGATAGACTTAGTATAGTTTCGTTCTGTGAATGGGATATTATCTAAGGAACCACCATTGCCACATTGGCCAGGTGGCTTTTATGCAAAGATGGTCACTAACAAAAGTTTGACTGTATATCAATGGCTAGGTGGTCCTTATGTAGAGGTGGTCACTAGTACAGGTTTGACTGTATATCAATGGCCAGGTGGTCCTTATGTAGAGGTGGTCAGTAGAACAGGGTTGACTGTATATCAATGGCCAGGTGGTCCCTATGTAGAGGTGGTCAGTAGAACAGGGTTGACTGTATATCAATGGCCAGGTGGTCCTTATGTAGAGGTGGTCAGTAGAACAGGGTTGACTGTATATCAATGGCCAGGTGGTCCTTATGTAGAGGTGGTCACTAGTACAGGTTTGACTGTATATCAGTGGTCAGGTGGTCCTTATGTAGAGTCGGTCACCTGTACAATTTGACTGTATATCAATGGCCAGGTGGTCCTTATGTAGAGGTGGTCACTAGTACAGGTTTGACTGTATATCAATGGCCAGGTGGTCCTTATGTAGAGTCGGTCACCTGTACAATTTGACTGTATATCAATGGCCAGGTGGTCCTTATGTAGAGGTGGTCACTTGTACAGGTTTGACTGTATATCAATGGCCAGGTGGTCCTTATGTAGAGTCGGTCACCTGTACAATTTGACTGTATATCAATGGCCAGGTGGTCCTTATGTAGAGGTGGTCACTAGTACAGGTTTGACTGTATATCAATGGCCAGGTGGTCCTTATGTAGAGTCGGTCACCTGTACAATTTGACTGTATATCAATGGCCAGGTGGTCCTTATGTAGAGGTGGTCACTTGTACAGGTTTGACTGTATATCAATGGTCAGGTGGTCCTTATGTACATTGTAGAGTCGGTCACCTGTACAATTTGACTGTATGCCAAAAATAGTTACTCAAGCAACTGGGTATGGTTTTGAAACGGTCAGACGTTTCGGAAAGAAACAGGAGCTAATTGACTCATTTGCATTAACTGTGTCTTAGCCTTGATATCCTTTGAAATCCAAATTGTCTTCAGCTTGAATTTGGCTTAGCTTTGTTTTCTTTGGAATCCAAATTGTCTTCAGTCTGAATTGTCTTACAACCTTTCCTATTGGACATCTGAAATTGTCTTCATTCATAGTTAGAGTATAAAAGACCTGTTTCTTGCAGATCACTTCAGTGTCACTGACGAAGGAAAGTGGATTCTTTCCGAAACGTTTGACCGTTTCAAAACCATATCCAGTTGCTTGAGTAACTATTTTTGGCGTATCTTATTACCTGGATGTCTAACCTACATCGACGTAATTTGACTGTATGTATCACTGACCGGGTGGTCCTTATGTAGATGTGGTCACTAGTACAGGTTTTATTTATTTATTTATTCATCTCAAAACATGTGGGTAGCCCCTTCAACTTGTTTGAAGTTGATTTCCAAGGGGGCCCACTACATAAATAACAAAAACGAAACGTGTTACATTCAGTAAGACAACCAGAGGACAACAAACAATATATACAAATAAACCGAAGCGTCTTTACCAAGAACAGTTGTCGAGGTCAGAACAAAAACGTCAACGGTGGAGGTCAGAGGTCCATGTGCGGAGGAGTGTGTCTTAGGGCAGCTTTAAACTGCCGTAGAGTTGGTGCATGTCTAATGTCCGCCGAAAGGGTATTGTAATATGTTGCTCCTCTGTATGCAAATGTGCGGTGGCCAGCTGTGTTTGTGTAATTGGGTTTATGGAGCAAAGAGGCTTGTCTGGTGTTATGGCTGTGTAACAGGTGGTTGTGTACAAAGGTGGTATCCAGGTATGTCGGGACAAGCCCGTTAATACATTTAAAGACCATCACACACATGTGTTCCTTTCTCCGCTGCGTAAGATACTTCCAGTTGAGTCTGCTGTGTAGGTCTTGGACACTGGATCGTCGCTTCATTTGTAGGATGACCCTGGCAGCTCGATTTTGAAGAACCTGAAGTTGTCGCTGCTTGGTGATGTTACAATTTTCCCAAACAATGTCGCAATACTCAAGTAGTGGTAGAATCATGCGTCTGTATAACATACTTACAATGCTGACAGGTTTGGCTGTATACGATAGTTGTGCTTCATGGCACTTTTGTGTGGTTTAAGTTTCAAGATATTTCTGATCACCACACAACTTTCGAAACCAACTTCATATCTGAGCTTTAAAAACCCGAGATTTTAACAAATGTGACAAATGACAAGTATACTTCGGAATTGTTACGTGGGCCCATGAGCTCTGACAAGCACCTCGGGTTATCCGGCCACGTGCTTCACGATCTCTCTTCAGTTAATCAATATCCATTGTTCTAGTGTTCTGCACCAACGTCATTGATTCTGGTGGCACCCTTGATGAGTCTGAATTGCCCGTTGAAGTTGTTCTGGAGTGTCATCTGGGTCACGACGCCCCGTCCTCTTTGCTGCCACTTCCGCCATCACCATTTTTGTTGGGTTAACACCCCTATTTCAAGTTTGTTTAGTCCGATCACCTTTAGAACTTTATTCTTTGCTTTCAGATAAGATATGTCCATGGAAATGTAACAAAATATAAAATGTAACAACCACAGTGATAAAAGAAACAATAGGGGAAACAACATTATCATCATAATGGTAAAAACTACAGATACAGAAAAATTATTTTGATGTATTTTGTGAATAGTTGTATGTTGTAAGCATGAAAATAAGAACGTATAATAATGATGTATGATAGCGAATGGGGTGAACAAAGTATCCAACTATCCAATGGCCATAAAGACAATTTTGATTATCATGGAAGCTCATCTGTGTTGGTAGTAATCATAGTACAAAGCTAAACTTTCTTCCAACACAAAACTAAACGCAGATTAAATTTTCAACGACCACTGTTGCATTCATCAGGATCAATACTGATGATCAATCACTTTAGAACGTCACGCGAGTTACGGACACGTGATCTCACTAACACGTGATCTTACGCAGAAGTGTCGTCAGCCGTATCTTTAATTAGCTTGAATTGTTTATTAGAGCTGATTGGCTTGTTCTCATTTGCCACAAATTACACATCGAAACCGGAAGACATAACCGCACTCCTCTAGAACAACGAATATGTAGATACTGCAATCTAGATAAGTTACAAGACGAACATCATTTTGTAGTAGAATGTAGCTTGCACAACAAAGAGAGAGCTGAACTCTACAGACTAATAGATTCCATGTTCCCCCATTTCACACGACTAAGTAATATAGACAAATTTATATTCCTTATGAATCTAGACAAACCTTTACTTATAAAGCATATCTGTTCTTACATTTTCAATATCACAAAGAAAAGAGAAGCCGAATGTACGCAGTAGAATACGATTCTTGAGTAGTGTAGATTCATTGTATCATTATATCATGTTGTATCATTTATTGTGACCTGTACTGAACCCAGTGGGTATGAATGTACAATAAAGGTCTCCATTCATTCATTAACCCACAGACATGGTTCAATGCAATCAAAAATTAAGACATACTTCACAAGATCTCGTGCGTATTGTGAACTGAAGCAATGTGAAGGACTCGTCCTGAGAGTTATTTAGAGTACTGAGCTCTTACAGGCCACTCGGGCCAACCTGTGACGTGCTTTCGTGAGTGCTCTTCTATTACTCATTAGTCGATGTTGCTCCCTCCCTCCTTCTTCTGTGGACAAGGTTACGAGTAGAATCCACACAGGCCCGGGCATGTCCAAGACAGCCCACTAGATATAGTCTGTGGGGACTGTGGGATAGTTTAAGGACCTCTGGGTGCAAATGTCTTAAAGACATATACACGGTAAGCTTAATATGCGACTTGCCACAAAAACACAAGAAAGTTTGACACAGTTTAATATATATACATGTAAAACATGCAATAGACCTTGTTTTGCCTTTATTAGCAACATATTGTTGGCAGGAATGTTATGTGAATATAAATGAAACATTTCTCAAAATATTTTAAAAGGTAAAACAAACATAAATTTTTATCCGGGAGCGCCGTACTACTTGAAGAGCAAGACATTTCAAACGAATGCTTCTAATCAAAACTTCTAAAAATGGTTGTTAGCAGTTTTGAACTGTGTGTAGTAATCAGAGTAATATATTTGTACTCGTTCTGATGTACATTTAGAACTCACGGGTCACATATAGGACAAGTACCACAGCTTTTAGTGACGATGTGATCTTTTAGAATAAATCTACTCAAGCAAAATAATTCTCAAGTCTCTGCTTTCCATTAATAACGCTGCCTTTTCGCGACACGCATTTTTAACTCTTGCAGGCACTTTTCCAGAAATCGAAACTTCCATTAGAACGCCGTTGACCCCATGTCAGTTCCACGTGGTGCCGGTGCACGTGTAGTAGAGGCTGGGACACGTCACACGTGGTTCTCTCCAACCTGTTGTTCCTAAAGCCCCATTTAAGCCCCCTTTACAAATCAAGAACTTAGCTCGGCCGAGTTGTCAGCGAGCTCTAAATTACGAGGAGGCATGACTCTGATGAATACGAACAAATGGCAGAGTTTCTTTGTCGGCATCAGGGTCATACCTCCTCGTAATTTAGAGATAGCTGACAACTCGGCCGAGCTAAATTCTTGATTTGTAAATGGGGCTTAAACAAAGGGATGCGGAGACGTACTCTGCAGCAGACAGTGGGACACGTCACATGGAGAGTCCATTGTACCTAATCAAAGGCATGTGGATAACGTATTACGCATGACTTCTTCTTTGGAAAACAAGTGGTCGGGTACATTGCAAAAGGTCTTTCTTTCTTCCTTTCTTCCTTCCTTTCTTTCTTTCTTTCTTTCTTTCTTTTTCTTTCTTTCTTTCTTTCTTTCTTTCATCCTTCAGTCCTCCCTTAAGTTTCTTTCCTTCCTTCTTGCACTATTTTTTTTGAGTAAAATTACATGTTTATGGCAAATTCATGCCTGACGATCAATTGCACGCAAAACAAAAGAAAAGTATACAATAAAACTTACGTATGAATAGATAAATAAAAGTTTATACAAATAAGAACTATTCTTCGTCTGTTTCTATTGCAGCTACTTTAACGGGTTGACTTTTATCTGCAACATTATGAAATCTTCAATTGGAGCTCAAAACAGGAAAATTAGCCATATAACAATCATCTTAGAAAACGTTTTCTATTCATGAAACCTTTATTCTCAGTCAGCAGAGCAATATTCTGATATCTATTTTATCGTCTATTAAATCCTTCTTGTTTGTTAGCGTCGGCTTTCCACCAGTCATATGAAGGTCCCGACAGTTAGCATGATCTGTGTTGGTAGAATATATTATAGAAAAATGCAACACTTTACATCCAGAACAGGAATTAACACTATAGGGACTTCTCTAAAAAGACGGGGGCGACATAGACTTTCTGATACTTATGACCCCCTCCTGAAAAAGTAGTGCGTTCCTCACGTCACTGCTGGAAATAAAAGGATAGAAGGGTCATTCATTCTGTGAACAAGGTCGAAGGAGTTCGTGTAGAGGGTACGTCCCTAAAGTGTTAATTCCAGTGTTGAATGTAAAGTGTTAGCATTTTTCTGAGAGTTATAGTGATGCAGGGATGATCCGTTGTAAACAATGACACTCTCTCCTCCTCCGCTCTGGTACCCACACCAGCTCTCCTCACCCGAGCATGTCCACTTACTGACCACTCAAAGTCCATGTCAAGGGTTCTAATGGCATCTTTGCTTAATTTGAATTGTCCATTAAAACCGTCACCCTCAGCTGTAAGGATCTTCTTCGGCTTCTGAAAGCAATCAAGAACAATTCATTGTAGATTCGGGGTTAAGTCTTTGGGCACTGTGGGAGAGTTTAACGGCCTCTGCGTGAAAAATGTTTTACAGGCATTTACACGGTTAGCTTGGGTGATTTTCCACAGTTCAGTTACAAGCAGCAGGGTGCAATATGGAAAATAAAACATCCATCAAAGAATCCGCCAATTATATGCCTCAAACAGAGTAGAAGATGAGGATGGTGCTGTCTTGTTTGGTAACGTAAAAATCATAGAAAAACTCATTCACTTTAGACATATAAGTAGTATTGAAATTTTTAGATTCCGCAGTCGCTTTTACAAATCAATTATTGCTAAACCAATACAACACTATGTTTTTGCCATTAGTAAGCATTACCAATGGTTTTCACCATGACCATTTACATACGCAAGAAGCGAGAAGAAGACGAACTTCTACTAGATCCACGTGCTTTTACGAGTACATGTGTGTTTTTAGCTTTATTGTGCCCTGCTCCTAGCTCGGTTGGGCAAAACATGTACAATAAATGCCCATATAATTCATTCGTATAAAGATATGATGCAATAGATGTTGTCTGGGAGCCTTTCTCAGTAACATATTGTAAGCAGAAATGTTGTCAATGAATGTAGCAATATTCAGAATAAAGGTCTAACAACTATCTATACCGGTGAGTCATATTGTTGGCAGGAATGTTGTCAATGGATGGAACCATTCTTACAAAATAGGCCTAACAACTATCTATCTGGGACAGCCATACTACATGAAGATTTTTAATATTAAATGCTTCTAGTTTGAGTGTATTGCCCTGGAAAAGTAATTCAATACATTTGTTGACAAGTATAAAGCTTGTGACAAGCAGAGCATCTATAGATTTTGGCTTAAATTTAGAACTCACGGGCGCCCACACATTACAAGTACACGCTTTTAGCGACGATGTGATCTTCTAGAATAGATCCATTTGAACAAAATACGTTTCAAGTTGCGACTATCAAGAGCAACATTTTAGCGACACGCATTTATAACTCTTTTGATTGCACTTTCCCAGAAATCGACGCATGAATTAGCAATCGAACCTAATCTATCGAAGCAAAATGCGTTTCAAGTTGCAACAGCTTTTACACAATATGGATTTTTAACACTTTTGTTGGCACTTTTCCACAAAGAGACGGACACATACGCATTGGGAAGTCTCTGATCTACGTTTGTTCCACGTGTTTCTAACGCACGTGTGTAAGGGAGAGATACTCTGCGCGCTTTTGTGAGGGAGAGATACTCAATCAAGCAGAAAATGGGGCACCCGGTGTACTCAAGAAATGTGACTAATGATAATCTTACGTAAGACAACTTATTACGTAAGACATATCTAGAGCATTATACATGTGGTTAGACATTTCGTCATGGCCGGAAAAGCTGCTCAATAACACTTCACGTTACTTTGTTCACTTTCCGACCCCAGGCTGGTTGGTGCCGCTGTGGATGGCACTCCAGCGCACGTGCCTTTTTAGGAGTGCCCACATGCTCTGCATGTTACTAAATGCTAAACTTAATTACTACTGTAAACGCAGTTAAGTTCGCGGGAACTTAATTTCGCGGTAGTGGGAATAAGGACTTTTCGCAATGGTTTTAATTTCGCGGTAACACCATAGACGGCAGTCTAATACCATGATAGAAAAATGTTCGCGGTGGTTTTAAGTTCACTGTGAAGTGGTCACTGCGAAAACCCCGAACATTAATCCACCGCGAACATTTCTGCATTTACAGGTTATTACGTAAGACATACATACAGCATGACAAACATGTGCATCTGGTCAACATTTTCGTCAACATCTCAAAACCTGGTTAATGGCCCTTAACGCTACGCTGTGCGAGGCTTGTTGGTCCCGCTGTGGATGGCACTCGACAGAACGAGCCTGTTCTGAGTGACCACATCATTTACACAACATCCAGGAGGAATGACCAACAATCAGCAGCGAATGTGTCAACAACTTAATTCTAGGTACGTTTAATGTAAAGCAAAACAATGGTATGCGTGAAAATGCAAAACACACACACACACTTACGCGACAAACGAGATTCATACAAAGTATAATACAAGGTATTTACATGGATTGTGAATTAAATTTGAAATAACAACTATATTCTGCTTCTACGTTCAAAACCTATTTTAGGAATTTGATTCTATTTTGCAAGATTCCAAAATTGTCGCGTTTGGTCAATATAACCAATAGTTGTGACAATGTACATCTCAATTGCCCTCGACACAACAGCGTAAAAATACATTTCTTTATTCTTGTAACCTTTATTCCCGTCAGCAAAGCAATATTCTGGTGTTTATTTTGTCCATGTGGAACATGGCTTTGACGTCATGGCGTATCCAGTGGATTTACACAAGACAGGCTTTATTTGCAAACTCATGCCCGAGGCTAATTCATCATCATCACCATCAGTCACTGTAGTCTGCATCTATCATCATCATCATCATCACCATCATCATCATCATCATCGGTCGACGTAATCACACATGTTCGCACATGTTTACACACGACAAGTTATACCGCCCCTTGCTGGGTGACATCCCCTTTCGCTGGCTAGTTACAAGACCAGGGATGCACCAGGTCTTCCGTCCTGCATAGTATTTGGAAAATCCCGTAGGCCCACAGTAGCTGCATTCAGTCTTTCTTTATATTTTTTTTCACTGTGCTTTGCATCCTGCAAGCTTCCTTAGCTCTTGGGGTTTCTTTACTGTTGTAGTACGGGCTCTCCCTCTGTGCTTTAGGTCTGCTTTCAGCAAGCTAAGTAGGTTAAAATGACACAATGTCTTCCCTTGCGTGCCTTGTATCTGTTGGAATCTAGTATTGAGAATCCAAGGGCTTTTTGCGCAGGCGTGTCTTGTGGCATCCTGAGGATAGCACGTCACCGGAACGTACTGCGCCTGCGCGAAAAGTATAGACATGCTAAACCTTGCTGAACCCCCGGTTTAAGGCCCCCTCTCACTTGACGTGCGGCACGCTTGCGGCATTGCTGCGTTCGGAAGATGCTCAACGAATTTCAGAGATAAAGAACGAATTTTCTTACTTGTTGTGTATAATGTGGCCTTCTAAGTCACACTTTTACTGATTGAGCAAGATCTGATGAATCACAAATGCTACAAAATACCAAAAAAGTACCGTGTTGAAGTATCTCCAGGGAAGCCCAAGGACGTTTTAAGGCATGTAAGACAGG
>NC_049980.1:34136100-34143675 GCF_000003815.2 Branchiostoma floridae | reverse complement strand
GCCGCACGTCAAGTGAGAGGGGGCCTTAACTGAAGGGCCGCATTTAAGAAAGTACGTGCGTATGTAAGGGTACAATCCCGTGTACGTTTTACATGAAGCCATGTCTCTAACATATACTGTGCAACAAGCGGGATTCCAATGCAACGTTGACCAAACCAAGCCCCAAACCACCAGGGTTCGCGCAGTGTTGTTGTGCATGACCTGAGCCCGCCGTCGCTTTGTCTTTGTCCGTTTATATGTCACATTCTTTGATGTTTCTTTGAATAGAAAATGTTTCTAAGATAAGATACAACGAATCCCCGTACTCGTAATCACTGATAACGAGCTACCTTAGCGCGCGTTGGTACTAATTCTATCGGGTAGGCAGCAATTATAGACGATAACTGACGATGGATTGTTGTGTGCTGTACATTCACACTAATTACGGAATCGTCGAGACTGAGAGTGTGCCTCCATCTCGTCTGCGCGCCTTTCTTCTGTAAAATGGGCGCCACTTGAAAGCGGCAGAAACGCTGCGAATCGGCGCGAGAGTCCTTCAGCTGTTCGGCGGTGACTAATTGGTCACATCGGGAACGGAGGAACCGCCCTGCGCGGGCGGGAAGCAGCTGCGGTTCGGGTTACGCGGTGGCGAGACATCAAATAGAATAAAACACTTAAAACTGCGCAAGAAGGCCACTCGTGGGGGGGGGGGGGGGATCTGATACCCCTGGACAGGTGGTCACTCGATACAGGATTCCTGATTATATTTCAGTGGTGGACAGCTAAACTTTACTTTTCCGTAATGGCACTTACAAACACAGATGGGTAAGACTTTTGATACCTGCATCAATGGGAAATTACCTAAGAGACCACAAAAAAGTGGTCACGATGGCCAGGTGGTCCTTATGTAGAGGTGGTCACTAGTACAGGTTTGGCTGTATATCAATGGCCAGGTGGTCCTTATGTAGAGGTGGTCACTAGTACAGGTTTGGCTGTATATCAATGGCCAGGTGGTCCTTATGTAGAGGTGGTCACTTGTACAGGTTTGACTGTACATCAATGGCCAGGTGGTCCTTATGTAGAGGTGGTCACCAGTACAGGTTTGACTGTACATCAATGGCCAGGTGGTCCTTATGTAGAGGTGCTCACAAGTACAGGTTTGGCTGTATATCAATGACCAGGTGGTCCTTATGTAGAGGTGGTCACCAGTACAGGTTTGACTGTACATCAATGGCCAGGTGGTCCTTATGTAGAGGTGCTCATAAGTACAGGTTTGACTGTACATCAATGGCCAGGAGGTCCTTATGTAGAGGTGCTCATAAGTACAGGTTTGACTGTACATCAATGGCCAGGTGGTCCTTATGTAGAGGTGCTCATAAGTACAGGTTTGACTGTACATCAATGGCCAGGTGGTCCTTATGTAGAGGTGCTCATAAGTACAGGTTTGACTGTACATCAATGGCCAGGTGGTCCTTATGTAGAGGTGCTCATAAGTACAGGTTTGACTGTACATCAATGGCCAGGTGGTCCTTATGTAGAGGTGCTCATAAGTACAGGTTTGACTGTACATCAATGGCCAGGTGGTCCTTATGTAGAGGTGGTCACTAGTTCAGTTTTGACTGTATATCATTGGCCAGGTGGTCCTTATGTAGAGGTTGTCACCACTACAGGTTTGAATGTATATCAATGGCCAGGCGGTCCTTATGTAGAGGTGGTCACTAGTACAGGTTTGGCTGTATATCAATGGCCAGGTGGTCCTTATGTAGAGGTGGTCACTAGTACAGGTTTGAATGTATATCAATGACCAGGCGGTCCTTAAGTAGAGGTTGTCACTAGTACAGGTTGGACTGTATATCAATGTCCAGGTGGTCCTTAAGTAGAGGTTTTCACCACTACAGGTTTGACTGTATATCAATGGCCAGGTGGTCCTTATGTAGAGGTGGTCACTAGTTCAGTTTTGACTGTATATCATTGGCCAGGTGGTCCTTATGTAGAGGTGGTCACTTGTACAGGTTTGGCTGTATATCAATGACCAGGTGGTCCTTATGTAGAGGTGGTCACTAGTTCAGTTTTGACTGTATATCATTGGCCAGGTGGTCCTTAAGTAGAGGTGGTCACTTGTACAGGTTTGACTGTATATCAATGACCAGGTGGTCCTTATGTAGAGGTGGTCACTAGTTCAGTTTTGACTGTATATCATTGGCCAGGTGGTCCTTAAGTAGAGGTGGTCACTTGTACAGGTTTGACTGTATATCAATGGCCAGGTGGTCCTTATGTAGAGGTGCTCACAAGTACAGGTTTGGCTGTATATCAATGGCCAGGTGGTCCTTATGTAGAGGTGGTCACTTGTACAGGTTTGACTGTATATCAATGGCCAGGTGGTCCTTATGTAGAGGTGCTCACAAGTACAGGTTTGGCTGTATATCAATGGCCAGGTGGTCCTTATGTAGAGGTGGTCACTAGTTCAGTTTTGACTGTATATCATTGGCCAGGTGGTCCTTAAGTAGAGGTGGTCACTTGTACAGGTTTGGCTGTATATCAATGGCCAGGTGGTCCTTATGTAGAGATGGTCACTAGTTCAGTTTTGACTGTATATCAATGGCCAGGTGGTCCTTATGTAGAGGTTGTCACCACTACAGGTTTGAATGTATATTAATGACCAGGCGGTCCTTATGTAGAGGTGGTCACCTGTACAGGTTTGGCTGTATATCAATGGCCAGGTGGTCCTTATGTAGAGGTGGTCACTTGTACAGGTTTGACTGTATATCAATGGCCAGGTGGTCCTTGTGTAGAGGTGGTCACTAGTTCAGTTTTGACTGTACATGTATACGAATGGCCTGATGTAGAGGTGGGCACACATCGCCACAAGCCCATGTCTTACAAATTGTAAAGGAAAAAACAACTCCTCCTCGTGTCTTCAGCTTCCCACGCCATGCCAGTGGGTGACTGTCAGTCCACTCCACTCTCCCCGTGGGGCTGATGTTTGATGTTTGATGAAATTCTAAGAAAAATTCATCCAGACGACTTATGACCGATTAAACCTCGGGGCCAATTAATTGAGGAGTTTTAGTGGGCGGCATTACTGTCTATTCCACTTTGTTAGTGGGGATATTACTGCCTATTCCACTGTAATTCCAAGGCCGGCTTATATGCCTGGCTAACATCCAAACCTACTGTAGCCGTCCTCTCTGCTCGTGTGGACAGAGAGAATTGACAGCTAACGTTTGCAGTCCCTGCCCATCACTATTTTCTGAGGAAGCAATTGCAAGCAGCTATGAAGTGACGGTTATATTGAAATCAGAAACAGAAGAGGACTCGGGTAAACTGCATTAAGAAAATTGAAGAAGGTTTGGAAAGACAAGCACATAAGGATTGCAACAAAAATCCGCATCTACAATGCCTGTGTACTCACTACGGTTATGTACGGAGCCGAAACCTGGCAACTAACTTCCAACAAGGAAAAGAGGTTAGATGCTGCAGGCCAGAGATGGCTAAGGGGCCATCCGAGAATGCCATGACAGAGACTCCCCAGAGTAGTGCTGAGCCGGTGTCCAGCTGGAAGGAGAAAGAGGGGAGGACAAGCCATGACGTGGAGGCGAACAGTAGAGCGTGACCTGGCAGAGATGGGATGCACTTGGGAGGGAGTGCAGAGAGTAGCTTCAGACAGGAAGACTTGGAGAACGATGACGGCCCGCCTCAGCGAAGTCTGATATGCGGCGAGGATGAGTGAGTGAGTGAGAGAAGTCAGGGTTAGCTATTGGTGTATTATTTATAGATCTAAATCCTGTTTAAGGAATTGTTTCTGTGGCTAGTATTCACCAGAGTACGCTATAGAACGATTACTGAAGGGCACCACGATCGACCATGGTGACCGAGTAGTCAGTGCAATAGAACTAAATTTGATCGGAACAAAGAAATTATGAATTTTTTTCATTAATCATTCAAATCTACCTGAGCTTACATGCCTATAAGTGAGGATCATCATCACTGCCTGGTTTATAGCTCAGGTACTCCTATTGACATGGGCGTGGCGATCGTGCTTCCTGTAATACCTCGGAGACCCGCAGATGGCGCTTTCCTCTTGACCAGTTTCCGACAGGGCCTCGGGCACAAAAAGAGCGATGTAATCCCTGTATACTAAGCCTACGTCATTCTTCCTACCCGGGGCCCGACCGGGCTGTTTGCGCGGGAACAAAAAAATGTAAAGTTTATGTCAATAGATCTATATGCACAAGGCATGCAGTTAAATTTTTTTGGTCCTTTTTTGTTTTGTTTATATCGTACTTTTCCTTCCCCCAAACTGCCCGGCCGGGCCCCTTAGTGGGAATGTGACGCTTGCCTAACCCGGGCGCTGTTCTGTTCATGTGTGCGTCATCACCATGGATACGAGCTGAGACAAACACTGTCAGGGAAAACATGCAGGCGGCCCTCTCCCCAACTCTCTCGTTATCGTTTTTCAGGGGTTACGAGGGGCGGTTGATAAGTAATGCCCTTGACCCACTTCCAGTCGTCTGATCTAGATGAAATTTTGCATTTGTAATGATTCATATCTTTATAGATTATGTTGCAAAAAACAGCTCTGAACTAATTGTAGTTTTTGATTTACTAGTGTTTGAACTGAGTCAGGTGCGAAATGGACCAGGTGTGAAATGGAACCAGTTAAGTGTCGCGCAGTGATCCGGTTTTTGTATTTGAAAGGACGCACACCAAAGAAGACTTTTGATGAAATGAAAGAAACTTACGGTGATGATGCCCCATCATATGACCTTGTAAAACGCTGGCATCCTGAATTCAAACATGGCCGGAAGTCTGTGGAAACAGCTCCCAGACCTGGTCGTCCCTCTTCTGCCATTGATGAGGCATCTGTTGGAGGACCAACCTGGGGTGTCCCACAAAAACGGTGTCCAGAGCTGCATCAAACGATGGGAGAAATGCATAACTCTGGGTGGTTCCTATGAAGAGAAAGACTAATAACTGTGCCAAGTTTCATTAATCTCCTGCTATGGAAAATGGGTCAGGGGCATTACTTATTGACCGCCCCTCGTAACTATACCGGAGTTTGTAAGGTTGTAGATAGTATGATTGACGTTGGCTTCTGGTGACCTATAGCTATGCCTTGTTTTGCACACATATGGTGCGTCACTATCAATCCTCGAAACAGCTCCGTAACCAGCACGGGAGACTTTTTCTGCCCTTATACCTCATCACAAAAAAAAAAACCACAGACGGGAAGGTAGAAAGAATTCGCTGTTACTTTTAGATTGCTGTTTTCAGATGCGTTATTGCTGTAAAAGGGAATCATTTTGTAAGTCTGTCCGAGCACATAAATATCAACACACTCGCTAATTGCATCATGCCTTTTTAAAGGGATGGCTGTACGGCATGTTGTTTTCAATCGACCAAACAAAATGATTTTCTCATTAAAACCCTGTTTTCTGATGACCCAGGTCTTGTTTTTGTACAGTCAGTGCGTCATCATTCAGTCGTTACATCCAAAACCTCGCCAGGGTCGAGGAGCGTTCCTGACCCCTGAAATAGAATTCCAGACGGGAAAGTGCCACGCTATAGCAGGAATCTGTCAGCCGCAATTTTGGAACTACTGTAAGCTTGGCTTCAGGTGACCCGTGTCTTGTTTCGTGCATTTCTTTATGTCACTGTCAGCGCTTGCTACCTATTACTATATCAACGTGTGTCTTTCAGCGGAGGCGTTCTGCCTCTTCACCTACAAGCTGCTTTAGCGGGTGTTCGCTTGGCTTCATGTGACCCGTGTCTTGTTTCGTGCATTTCTTTACGTCCCTGTCAGTCCTTGCTACCTATAACTAGCGTAGCGTGTGTATTTCAGTGGAAAGTGTTTCTGCCTCTTCAGTAACAAGTTGCTATAGCGGGAGTTTGCTTGGCTTCAGTTGACCCGTGTCTTGTTTTCTGCATTTCTTGCGTCAGTACCAGTCCTTGAAACCGCCCCTACTACACGTCATTAGCGAAGCGTGTGTATTTCAGTGGTTGATATCCTGCCCCTGCAACCAGAACTTGGGAATCCCGACTATTGAGAGTTGTATGCATACTACTGGAAAGGGTCGCAGTCCTTAAGAACGTTAAGCCTTGGTCCACAATCTATTTGTGTAGCTATGGGAAATTTCCCCGAACAACGGACCTGTATCTATATCTGTATCTATATAGCCGGTATAACCGCCCTTCGGCGTAACACACCAGCTTCTATATCTGTATCTATATAGCCGGTATAACCGCCGTTCGGCGTAACACACCAGCTTCGCAGGCACGCGGGGCGGCAGCAGCTGGTTATATTACACCGAACGACCCGACCTGTAAAATTGTACACAGCGTCTGTCTTCTCTGTCACAACCAACTGAAATGGTTGCTGAAATGTTCAATGAGCTGATTTGCATCATTTTGATCCATTTTTCAAAATATGTGTACAGACGTTTAATATACATCATGATGATAACTGATGTAAACTGTACGTCTGTTATGCATTTATCTGACCCTTGCCTCTTCCCTCATGACCTCAATGAAAAGCGGCCTGCAGGCCGATTTGAGCTTTTGTGAATAAATAAAGGTTCAAACGATTTGTTTCACCCTTACGTACACATTATTAACAGGGAATGTGGAGAATATTCTCTGCTGGGAGAATAAAAGAACCGTTTTAAAGCCCCTCTAGGCAGATTAATTTGAAATCGGTCGAAGCCAGACTGCGTTTGTTCTGCGTAGAGCAGTGCGAACCCCCTACCGCCCCCAAATTAAGACCACAGCATGTCTGCAACACTAGATATCAAAACCGAAGCTAATAATTTGTTTGAACATTTATCTATTCATGAGAAACCCAAATTGGCCTGCAGGCCGCTTTTCATTAAGGTCATGGGAGAAGTAAGGGTCAGATATAATATAACAGAGATACAGATTACATTGAGTAGTAATAAATCTATCAACATTTATCACTACATACATGGTACAAAAGACAATGACTCGCTCAGTGGAGAACACTGAACAAACCACGAGTGAATTGACTATCTGGTAAACTGATTTATCCGTTTCTGAAAAATGGGAAAAACTACCTGTGATGATGACTCATACAATCGCAACTCACTTTATGTAGAGTTTTGTTTTCTCGACCCTTATCATTAGGACCCGTCCGTCTTGTCTGAAGTTTCTGTATCTATGCTGTCCATACACACACACACGCACACAAACACACACACAAACACACACACACAAACACACACACAAACACACACACACACGCACACACACACACACACACAAACACACACACAAACACACACACAAACACACACACACAAACACACACACGCACACACGCACACACACACACACAAACACACACACAAACACACACACACACAAACACACACACACAAACACACACACACACACACACACAAACACACACACAAACACACACACAAGCGCACACAAACACACACACAAACGCACACACAAACACACGCACACCCAAACACACACACACAAAGACACACACAAACACACAGACAAACACTCATACAAACACATCCACATACGCACATCTAGAACCACACAAACACACATAGCACTCACACA